>NW_028250354.1:0-61482 GCF_964263255.1 Lissotriton vulgaris | reverse complement strand
CCTCTGGATGTTATATGGCTGTCTCACTTAGAACCCAGGAGAATGGACTCCAAAGGCTGAAGCGGTGTCCTGCTTATGCAGGAGCACCCTCACACTTAGATCCGAGCACCCTGTCCTTAGGATTGAAAAGACCTGCTGTAGGGGTGACTTATATGTTTTAAGTACAGTGACCCTAGATATATAGGGAACCTATATCTTTTGCGAGTGGTGTTAGTACCAGTGTACACAGGCTGCAATAACAGGCCTGTAGGGGCAGTTTGAATGGTCTCCTATGGGTGGCATAATACAAGCTTCAGCCTATGGGGGACCCCTGGGGTACCTACTCCCTGAGTACATTAGTAGAATGTACTAGGGACTTCTAAGGGTACCCCAGTATCCAACCTGTGATGTACCTAAGTACTTACTATAGCAATTTAGGGGAGAAAGCAGAGAGACTGGCGTTCTGATTAGCAGGATCCCAGTCAGACTAGTTCAAAACAGCATTGCATCAGGCAGAAAGTAGGGGTAAACATAAAAGCAGATCGTACTTTCCTACACCATTCCTCCTTCATCTAGGATGATCTTGAGTTCATCAGTAGTCTTAATTAGGGCTCTCTCAGTACTGTGCTCTGATCTGAACCCAAATTGTGTTGGGTCCAACAGATTGTTCTCTTTGATGAAATGATTCGATTGGCTTTTCATAACTTTTTCTATTATTTTAGCTGGAAAAGGGAGTCTGGAAATGGGTCGGTAGATAGAAGGGTCTTCTGGATCAAGACTAGCTTTTTTAAGAGTGGAAGGATGGACACCCTCTTCCAGATAGTAGGAAAAGTCCTGTTTTAAACGTGGAGTTGAAGATGCCCATCAATATCGTGGCTATAGGCTTCAGAATAAACTTGAGCACTAAGGATGGGCAGAGATCATCTGGAGATCCAGATTTGGTGGACTGGATGAGGTTATCAACCTGTACTACCGTGACTGGGAAAAAAGTATTTAACAAAGCCAATGGAATATCACCATACCTCAAGCAATCAAGCTATTGGTCAATTGTAAGTTAGTGTGATTGAATAGATTATATATCAGATGGACTTTGCTTTAAAAGTGTTGAACAATAGTGTCACAGAAGGTATGACTATCCCAGTCTCCTTTAATCTCTGGTTGTTTTGATAATTTGTTTATTGTCTAAAAGAGTTCCCTTGCAGAGTTTTTAGAAGATTCTATTTGTAAAGTGAAAAATGCAGTTTTTTCCTTAGCCAGAAGCGTTTTGTATTTGGATAGGAATAATTTGTACGCTTCTTTATCATGAGAATCGTACTGAGCCTGAGCCTTGCTTATCTTCCGCAAGGCTCATATTTTTTGGTACATTTGGTACATTTGGTATATTACAAATTCTGGTGAGACAAATGAAGGGGGTAGTAAAGGGAAAGCACTAGAATACATCGTAATCAAGGATAGCAAAATGCATTATTTTAAATGTTTCAATTAAAGTGTTTAGCGTGGAATGTATCGGGTTTAAATAGTAAAATTAAACGGAACCTTGTATTTGAAGAGCTCAAAATGTATAACCCTCAAATTATAGTATTAACTGAGACTCACATAGCATACAAAGATAGGAAGCTACTCGAACAACTTGGCTATGTGGTCCTAGTATCTACGAACTTTAATGCTTCTATCCGGGGTGTTGCAATTCTAAGACATAAACATCTTAGAGTAGAGGTAAATAAGTCTCTGACTGATAAAGCTGGGAGATGGGCGATGGTACAAGTAATAATTGAAGGCTCTAAATACACTATTTGTGGCGTTTATGCTTCTAATGTGGATGAACCACGGATTATGGATCAAATTAACTTGGAACTGTTTGGGTGGGAAGGGGAACTTATTATACTCGGAGACTTTAACTGCATTATGGACTATAACTTAGATACAACCAGAAGGGGATCTTTTCAAAGGATGCGGAAGACTAGGGCCGCAATTTTAGATCTAGCAGCAACTCATCTAATCAAGGATGCTTGGAGATATCTATACCCCAACGTAGCAGGCTATACGTACTACTCTGCCGCACACAAGCTATGCTCACGCATAGATATGGTTTGGGTCTCCGATTTTATCCTTGAAAATAGTACTATGGTAATTTGCCCTAGAGTCACTTCCGATCATAACCCTATTATGCTGACATTTGAGATAACAACGGAAAGACAAGCTCCCCGTGTGTTCTCCTTCCCTAGATATTTGTTTTCAGATACCATCTTTTTAGGCCAACTAAAAGAACATATAAAGGAGTTTGTAGAATTTAATATTCACTCTGCAGCACCAAGGATAGTATGGGATACATGTAAAGCCAGCATCCGTGGGTTTTCCCAGCAATATATATGGCAACAAAATAAGGAACGTAGGAATCAAGATGAGAAAAGGACAACGGATATACTTAATATGGAAAACTTATTATCTGAAGCGCTTCTAAAAGGAGATGATGAGAAGACATTACGTCTCACACTAGTTGATCTAAAATCAGCTTTAAAAAAGGTTCTTAGGGAAAAAAGCATAATTAAAATCAAGAAATATCAACTAAGCCAATATGAAGGTGGGGAACAGATAGGGAAAATACTAGCATATAGAGTGGCCGAGAATCGAGCACAGACAGCCGTTAAAGAAATTAAGGGGGCCAATAATCAAATTTTTCAAGACACAAAGGCTATTTTAAACCAGTTTGCACAATACTACCAGGATCTATATACGCCGGAAAATGAGGTCGATAACGACAAGATTAAGAACTATCTAAACTTGAATAAAGTCTTGCCTATTGACCCGGAGCAATCTGATCAACTAGTCGGGGACATTACACCGACAGAAATTAGAATTGCCATTAACTCTCTGACATCAGGGAAAGCCACAGGGGAAGACTCGATTCCTATAGAGCTATTTAAAACATGTGCGGAGGAATTAATACCACTCCTGTCTATAGTGATTCAGGCTATTGGGAAAGGGGAGCAAGCACCCAGATCATGGAACTTAACACAAATCATTTTTTTCCTAAAAAAAGGCAAACCAGCTGATGAAAGAGGGTCCTATAGACCTATATCCCTTATAAATAGCGATGCTAAAATATTCACAAAAATACTGTCTACTAGGCTAGCACCATTAATGGCACAAATGGTATCACCTCAACAACACGGCTTTATCCCTAAAAGGGACACAACGGCTCATATTAATATGGCTATTATGGCTTTCGATGTGGCGCAGATTAAATCAACCCCACTCGGTATGATACTATTAGATGCAGAAAAGGCATTTGACCGAGTGGGGTGGGACTTTCTATGGGCCACATTACTTGCTTTTGGTATAAAGGGTCAATTCTTGAAGTGGATTCAGGCACTATATGATAAACCCACTGGTAAAGTTTGCTATATGGGCAAATGCTCAACTACTTTTCTGATTGAACGGGGGACCAGACAAGGGTGTCCCCTATCTCCTTTATTATTTGCCCTTATAATGGAATCATTTCTCATTGCACTACAAGGTAGTGATCAGATTTCCCCTTTTGTTAACGGAGCAGACTCACTCAAAATAACTGTATATGCGGATGATATAGCGGTATACTCCACTGATGTTGAAGAAGCGCTAAAGGGTATTATAAAAGAAGCTGGGGATTTTGGCTCAGTATCTGGCTATAGATTAAATAGTACTAAGACTCAAATTGTTATGAACTATAGACCATCAAATCTATTACAAGGGGTATGTGATCTGGCTACGTATCTGGGGGTAAAGATTTCTTCAGATGTTAATTTAATATTGGCGTTAAACTATGAGCCTCTATTAAAGGAAACAGGTATATTATTCAAGAAATGGCATAAACTACCATTAAGTATTATAGGCCAAATTAACTTAGTAAAAATGAAAATATTACCTAAGTATCTATATCTTTTTCGCTCAATTCCTCTACGGATAAATAATTCTTATTTCAATAGATTGGACGGAATTATTAGTAGTTTCATCTGGGGGTATAAGAAAGCCCGTCGCGCTGTCTCACTCCTTAAACTTCCATTTATCCAAGGAGGACTAGGCCTACCGGATATAAAAGCTTATTATCTGGCTGCTTTCTTGACCCGTTTCCAAAGCCTAATAATTCCAGATAAAAGTATGTATTTCCACAAATTTGTGCTAGGGGAGGATGCAAATATGTTCTTTTACAAAATAAACGACCCCAACTACTTTAAACGCGTTAAATTTAAGACTATACGAGATCCTGTTAACATCTGGCGCTCCATTTTGGTCAAATGCAAGACCTCTAACTTTCATCATAAAACTCCACTGTGGTTTAACCCGGGTCTACCTGAAATATTCCATGATCTATGGGCCCTTAGGTGGTCAGAAGTGGGTATTAAAAGCTTGGGAGATTTGTTTGATCACAACGGATTTTGCTCTTTCGAACAGTTGAAAACTTGCTATAACATACCGGAGGGTGCCCGTTTTAAATACTTTCAAATAAGAGACTATCTGGTACGAAAAATAGGACTATTGAAAATTCAAGATTCAGATTTGTGGGACTGTATTTATAAAGAAAATGATAAAGCATGGATTAGTTTAGGCTATAAAATCTTTATTAGCCATAGAAATGATGACTCTGTCAAACTTGCAGAAAAATGTACTAGGAAACTTGGAACTGCTGTGGCTCCTAATCTAATCACCTCTTCACTAAACAGCCTCCACCGATCTATACACTCGACCAACTTAAAATTACAATTATTCAAAACTATATGTCAACTATATTATACACCAGATAGGATTCTCAGATGGGCAAACAATAATAACTTTAATGAGCGCACAAAATGCCCAAAATGCAATATGAGTGCAGCGGACATAACTCACATGTTTTTCTCCTGCCCACAATTAGGTGAATATTGGAATGATGTGACTGAAGTTATATCTACGAAATTAACTTGCTCTCTTGATCTAACACCGGTAGATGTGCTTGTCGGCTATTCCGGGGGGAATAAAACCAACATTGATTTACTTAATATCTTACTCGCATGTGCGAGATTAGTAATAGCAAGGGCTTGGATACAACACAACCCGCCGACAGTTATGGAATGGTGGAGCCTAGCTAAGGAAATTTATCATATGGAATCTGCTTTGGCTACAACAAGGGGTATTCAGGCTAAGCTGAAAATGGAAAGGATTTGGGGATTGATAATGTCATGATACTTTCCTTGTTTTTTCTTTGTTTTTCTTTATGTCTTTTGTAATTGTTATGCACTCTTCTTGGAGAAGCGTTTTATTTTTTGGAAAAATTGATTATGGTTGCTTTGCTTTCTCCTTTGATGGAATAAGTGAATTTATTATGTTTTTTCTGAGTTAATGATTATGTACTTGTCCCACGAGATGCAAATAAAAATCTTTAAAAAAAAAAAAAAAAAGAGAATCGTACTGAGACCTTAATTTCCTTTCTTGTCACCAAAAGTTTTGTTTTTTAAGCCAAAAGGGTTTCGGAGAACCATAGAGAGGAAAAGGCTTTTTTTCCTGTCCTTGAATGGCCTTTTTAAAAGGAATAGTTAGTGAGAGTGCAGTATTAAGCCAATCAAGGTAGGCCTGGGTGGCTAGCTCATGGTTTTCCACAGGTGGAGGAAAGGATTGTGTGAATTGTAACTGAAGGTCTTTGTAGTCCAGAATGGCCCATGCCCTGTAGTGGGTAGTATTACGCCTATTATTAGAAACTAATGTTGCCTCCGTACCTCTTAGCTCAAAAAAGGTGGCGGAATGATCCGAACAGGAGAGTGGAAGATGATTAAGGTTAGCAATGGTTTTATTATCGGAGAAAATAGAATCCAATGTATGGCCAGCAGTGTGGGTGGCATTTTGTATCAGCTGAGGGAGACCAAAGGCATTCATGGTTTCGAGCAAAGCTTTGGTGTCTCCATCATCCTGAGACTTTGAATGTAAATTTAAATCTCCAAGAACTGTAAAGTCCATGCTACAGATGTCATCCTCAAATAAAATAAAAAATGTTATTAAAACTTTTTATGGATTTTTGACTTTATTTCGGCAGTAACATTAATAAACAGTGTTACATGATTAGCAGCGTATGCCTGTAGGTCACTTACAGCGGTTCTTTTAATGACACAATCTTTACGAGTGAATATTCGTTGGGCATGCATGTATGACAGTACCAATTGAATTGCCCCAGGACGGTAATCATCAATCAGAGTCTGGTATTGTGAGGAAGCCTACAAACCACCATGTATAGCCAGTAACCTTGAATTGCTGGAGTGATGCAGAGAACCATGGTAAACTGTATTTTTAACTACACAGTGGGGAAGGAATTAAAACTTGGAGCCAAGTTGGAGTACCTTCCTGTGCTTCTGCGTGGGTGGGGGAATGTCGTCTGTCATATCTTTGCCCATTACTTTAGCCATATGCCCCTGTGAATGTGCCAGCGCCTGTCTTAGCTGTAGGATTGGTGCCTGTGGGCGCCTCAGGGATACTATTGGCGTGCGCAGCATTGTCCATCCGGGTTGGATGTCAATGCTGGTTGGACTTGCAGGTCGGCATGTTGATGCAGGGCGTGAGAATTTCCTCCTAGTGTGTAGCTATTGGTAATTTCTTATGGCCCTTTGTTTCTTCACGGAGAATCACGATGCCCTCTGCCTTAGCCCATGCAAGTGTGGAGTGTCTCCAAGCCTGGAAGTGCGGAGGGTCAGTAGCCATCCATTGCTTTGTAATTAGCCATTTGGCAGCTATTATACCCAAGTCAAAGAATCTGAATGTTACCTTGGTGTTACATGTTCTGCGGAATCGATGCAACAAATCTTCCGGTCATTCAAAGGGTATCTATCTCTGTGCAAGCTTGCAGCACTTCTACCACGTCTCTCCAATAGGCGCTAAGACTGGCACAACTCCACAGCATGTTGATCAAGTCTGCATCTACAACAGAGCATCTAGGACACAGTATCTGTTAATTTTGGCCAGCGTGCAGTACGCTCTCTGCATGAAGTAATATTGGATCTGTCTGTACCTCGCATTCCTGGGGATCTTTACTGGGCAGGGCAGTTCCTGTCCCCACCCTTTATTTTTACAGAGTTTTATGTAGCACGAGTTTGATCTGAATCGGGTATCAGAGTGCTTTGCATAGCACCAGTTGCATTATATGAGGACACATTCATTTTTTGTTAGGCACGGGGAGATTAAGTGATTTGCCCAGAATCACAAGATGTTCAGCGTCATCGCTGAGACTCAAACCCAGTTCCCCAGATTCTAGGTCGAACCACTGTATCAGGCATCTGTCTTGTCCCATTTCATGCAGGTATTGCACAGTTAGGATGGTGGTCGGTTTGGTAGCTAGATCTCCCCAAAGCGCCATGAGCACAGCCAACAAAGACCGGTGTGTAGGAAGGAATGTCCCACGGGAGCCCGTCTACTTCTATCATGGTCTCATATGGAAGCAGGGTGCCCTCACAGTAGAGGCCTCCCAGAGTCTGGACCCCTACCGTATGCCACTGCTGTAACTCAGCGGTGGCAAACATCCCCATTCTTCTAGGAGCGCTCTCTAGGGAGAGGGGGGTATACGTCAGGATACTGCAAGTTATGTAGAGACTCATTTTGTAACATCTATGCGCTATGCTCAGCTATAGAGATTCAGGAGGCCGTGTACGTGCACCTGGATGAAAAAGCTGGAGAATCTGAGACAGCATGAGCGGCGGAAGCGTGGTCGCAGTGTTGTCACATTGGCGACCTGCCATCCATCTGGCCACCCATTGAAGTTGTGCTGCCAAGAAGTAGTGTTCTGGACATGGTATGGCCAGACCCCTTAGGTCAGTGGGCAGATATAGTTTTTTAATCGCCACCCTGTGTCTATTTGAGCCCCAAATGAAGTCCCTGACCAACTTCTCCAGTGTAGTAAAAAAGGAGACTGGCACATGAACAGGTACATTGACAAAATAGTACAAAAATCTCGGTAAGGCCACCATTTTCAGTTAGGCCACTTTGCCGGTCACTGCAAGAGGCAGTGTGTTCCAGAACCGTATCTGGGATTTGATGGCCATATGGATCCTACCTAGGTTGCAGTACAAAAGATCCGTAGGCTAACAATATATTCGGAATCCAAGATATCGGAAAGTATCTGCAATCCATTGCACCCTCACCCCGTTTAGTATAAGGCCGGGCCAGGGACACATGTGCTAAAGGTGTAAAGCTTGTACTTACCAATGTTTCCCTTTATGCCAGAGATAACCAAAAATTCCTGCAAGAATTGGGCCAGATTGTCAGGTATGTTGGTGATATTGTGAAGAGAAATGAATAGGTCATCTGCATATAGCGATAACTTATGTAGGCCGTCTCCTAGCTGCATGCCCCGGTGTTTGCATCCATATCGACTCCGCTAGCAGCTCCATTGCAAGAGCGAAGAGCAGGGTGGACAATGGGCAGCCTTGCCTCATCCCTGTCACACTGGAATCGCCTCTGAGATGTACGGACCTGTCTTCGCCAATACCACTGGGTTTGTGTAAAGCAGGCGGACTAATTGTAAGAAGGCAAGGACCTAGCTTGTACCTCTCAAGAGCGGCGAACAAGTAGGTCCACTCAAGAGAGTTGAAGACTTTCTCGAGATCAAGCACAAGGCAGCCTGTTCTCGGATATTCACTTACAGCTATGCGGAAGAAATGGCATAGGTTAAAAGAGGTACTGCGGGCTGGCACAAAACCATTTTGATCTGTGTGTACCAATGCGAGAACCACTTGTGCCAGACTTTCAGTCAATACATTTGCCAGCAGCTTATAATCGGTGTTAAGTAGGGCAAGGGGCCTATAGGAGCTCATGTTGATTGGGTCTTTGTCAGGTTTGGGCCAAAAGATTAGGTGCACCTCACTTAGCAATGGGGTAAGTCGCCCGCATCTTTGGCGGCTGTGTAGAGGGCATACAGTCTTGGGCCTATTGTCACCCGATACGCTTTATAGTACTCCACCGGGAGTCCATCACAAACTAAGGAGACAGGGCGCCGTAAGGTGGCAGGTGTCTAATCCAGCACTCAGTAAATTCTTCCAGATTATGTCCTTCCTCTCCCTCCGGTAGTCCCACTACGTGGATGTTATTTCTACGTGAGTGTCCCTTGGCGTCTTTCACTCTGCCTTCCAGTTCATGCACTCGATCTATTAAATCCTGTAGAGCTGCAGAGTGACTTTGCGTGACAGGCCTCTGTAAGCATTTGTTTTTGTTGTCGCACTTTATCCCTCAACTTCTGACGGTCTGCGCGCAGGCCATTTTGGACTCCAACAAAGAGCAAGTCCGGTCAAGAGCGGATCCAATCTTCTCAACCGCTGCTAGTACAGAATCGAGTTTGGCAGTAAGCGCTGTGTGAGAAGTCTCCACGGGCGTATCTCCTTCTGTAGACATCGCTCCTGGGGTACCATTGCATGCACCGAATTGTTGATTGTTGGCCCATAAATGGCCCAATATTAACTGTTGTGCTGTCAGCATTAGGTTAGCATCATACTAGTCGGGCCAGCCATGTGTGTCACAGCTTTTCCAATGTATCAGGTCGCGTCCGCAGGGTGTCCACTAATTGGGCAGGTGTCCCTTTTGCTGTTGTTAAGGCCCCTGATTTACCACCTGTTGTATCTTCAAGCAATTAAACGATGCAAGGTTCTGTGTGGCAGGCCTGATGGAATCCTCACTCTGGTGCCTGTGGGGCCCTGCACGGTTTCTTAGCGATTGCCTTTAGCACGTTACCATTTAAGGAGGTCGATCCCACCTCCTAGCACCACCACGACCTACGTCCAAGCTGCTGCACGTCCGCAGGGGTAGGGCAGATCTGTATTAGCTGTTGCTTTCCCCAGGTCTGCTTCCCAGACTGGGTGCTGTCCTTATTTTGAATGGGCTCCACTTGTGGAGCAAAGCACAGGAGGGTTCTCCCACCGGAGATGTGTCTTTGGTCACTGTTTTCCTTTGTGACGCCTAGGTGCTGGGGCGGCAGGGCACAATCACCATTTCACCCCGTCATCTCCACATGGACCCGCCTTAGTGTGCGCAGAGCCTAGGCCCGAACCGCCCCGGGCCGATCACGATTTCAGCATGGGCCGCTCCTGCCCCTGCCAGCGCCTTGCAGCAGCGTGGCTCCACTGATGGGGGTACAGGATCAGAGAAGGCGCCAGTCCTTGGTGCCATCATCTGTTTCACCCGCCCGGTGTCTGAGCACCCACAGCCTGGGTCCGACCTGACCCCCGGGCCTCACACAGTATCAAACCTTTGTCCCCCTGTGGTAGTGATTGCCGCCATGGCAGTCCCACCAGTACGAGCACTGGTCCATGTGTTCCCCAGGGGCAATAATGGACTGATGGCTACTGTTGCCACTTGGTCACCACGTCAGGCCACACTCGCCTCAAATGGGGCCGAGGAGGGTCCCCACAGCTCCTCTAGTCGTGTCCATGGGTTGGGCCCGATCCACCCCCATCTCCGGCAGCGACCCTGTGGCCCGTCCTGGTCACGTCCAGTTATGATCGGAAGGAGGGGCTTGGCCACACCAAAATCCTACTTCACTGGTCCCTGAGCATTGTTTTAGGCCATGATCCCCTCTCAGCGCGAGGCAGGGGGAGCGTCATATGGGGTTAAAAGGCTGGCCCCCACACTATGCAGCTAAAGCAGCAATAATGGACTTGATAATACGCCGTCGAGAATTCCCATAGAAGCCCATGTTCACACCAGAAAATGGGTTTCTATGGGAATTCACAAGGGTGTATTATTAAGTCTCCATTATCGCCAGTTTAGCAGCAGTTTTCTGCTGCTAAAGCGGCGATAATGTTAACGCTGTTCCTTGATAATATGCCCCATGATCCCCCCATGCCTACAAGGAAATAAAACAGGTGCAGAATGAAAACACACATATGCTCGTCAGTGTGTATGTAAATTTAAGGGACATGAGAATGGTGTTATATGGCTCCATCATGATTCCCAAGAATGCATTCCTCTTAAAGAAATCTATAAATTGGTGCCAACGTTTAGGCAAATGAGAAACTTGAACTAAAGTTACAGTCTCTTTAAAAGATAACAGGATTCAGGAAAACCTACAAGTCTTATGTTAGATCTGCATTTTGTAGGGAATTTAATATTGGTTGTGAATAAGAGAGAGAGACTGTGCTTAGAGCATTGATTTTATCACGCTTAGATTATGCAAATGCACTCTTCAGTGGCCTACCTGATTACATGGTCCGTCGACTTCAGGTTATTCAAAACTCGGCAGTCAGGTTGATGTTTCAACTACCCAGGAGAACTAGTGTTCGTGAACATCTGCGCAGCCTTCATTGGTTGCCTATTGCCAATCGTATTTTGTTTAAAATTCTGGTCCTGGCATATCGGGCTATCAATCAGCAAGGTCCAGTATACTTGCGGAATAGATTTGTTCTTTATGCTCCTAAACGGGCTCTCCGCTCGGCTAACCTTTGTCAGATGGTCCAGCCTAAATTTAAGCTTGCCAGAACTGGAGGCAAATCCATCTCTGTTAAGGCTGCTAGAGTATGGAATGTTCTTCCTTTGGCCCTTCGCACTGCCTCCTCACTTTCGCAGTTCAAGAAGGGACTCAAAACATACCTGTTTAATATTACTCTGTAATCTCTCTCTTCGGTGTGTTAGTGGCCCCGCCTTTTTATCATGTACTTATCGCGCCAGGATACTCCTGAGTAACAGAGCGCGCAATAAAAGGATTTATAACTTATAACATGAATAAGACACCTAAATTATTTCTAAAATCAAGATGTCCGCTAATGAGGCTTTTTATAAGCTGGCCAAGGCAGGTGTCAGAAGTAAGGCAAAAGGGAAATTAGTAATATAGGTCTCCACTAGCCGAAAATGTAATCTTGATGCTGTCAGTGTACATTCAAAATTAATTATTTTTGCATAAATAGCAAATGCAAATTTGCTTAGCAACATTCTTGATTGTTTTATTATCAACATATATTTACTCTGTATGGTTAGTTGAAAGACATCTAAGACAAATACATTAAGTACAAGGATTTTGTAATGACATGATTATTTTCACCAGATAGTATCATATTCCCCATCTTCCGTATTTACCTGAAATGCAATAAATAAATACTGCACAAAAAACTGCAGTTGCAGTTTGACTTTTGCCGCGTAGTTTAAAGACTCATATTTATGCTGCCTAAATGGAACGTTTGACGTTGACAAACCAATAACTAAGTCAGTCAATTGCTTGTGAGATCCTCTGTATTTTACTACAGCATTAGGTGTATTCTGTGTTTGAGCTGCTGGACAAACTATTAAACATGGAAGATTTTAATTGCACTTTGAATTATGGTATTTATTCTACTAATAGGGCAGCTCCCCCGAAAAGGGCCAAGTTTAAAAACTGAGGGCCATATTATCAACAAAGGGCGATACATTATCGCCGTTTCTATGGACAGGAAACTGCCGCTAAAGCGGCTATAATGGGCTTGATAATATGCCCTTGTAAATTCCCATAGAAGCCCAGGTTAACACCAGAACCTGGGCTTCTATAAGAATTTACAAGGGCATATTATCAAGCCCAGGATCGCTGCTTTAGAGGCAGTTTCCTGCTGATAAAAGCGGCGATAATGTATCGCCCTTTGTTGATAATATGGCCCTCAATTCTGGAGATGGCTCGAATCCTCTGTTTGAGAGACGCATGGCGGACACTCAATCCTACATTACCTGGGTACACTTATACTTCCGCTCCACACAAGCAGTACTCCAGAATTGGCCTTACTTTTGTTAATAATTAAATACTAGCAACAGCCAACATTGAGGTTTACCCTCGGATAACTTCAGACCATAATCCTATCTTACTCAGCTTTCAGCCATCAGTGTTTGATAGGACTAGACAGCCATTTTTATTTCCTAAATGCATGCTAACTAACGAAGAGTTTAACTCATCTATTGGAATGTCTCTAACAGAGCTCTTACACTCCAATATAGACACTGCATCTCCTTTCATTTTGAGATACAATGAAGGCCTGTGTACGAAGTATTACTCAATAGTATGTTTTGCATCAAAACAAAACAAGGGAGAATGAAATGAGAGCAGCTTGTCAAGTGATAATACAACTAGAAACTCTTCAAGCAGAAGAAATAAGGTCAGCGTGCTCAAATCAAATAAGCTATACAATTCACTAATAGATAAACGCTCCCTTATGGGCAGGAAATAAAATAAAGGAACACAGCTACTTTTAACAAACACCACTCCCTGCAATATGAATATGGAGAACAGGTTTGAATAGTGTTGGTGTATCAACTAGCTGATAAGAAGTCAAAAGGACAAATAAAAGCTATAAAGGGGAGAAGATGGATCGATATATACACATCCTCACTCAATAATAGAACAATTTTCCCAATACTGCCGGAGAAGTTACACTTTATACTGCACAGCCAGCCAAACAGTGCTTGATAATTACCTAAAAGACTATAATTTGCCATATTTGAATGAAGAAGATTCTGACCCTCTTCATTGCGATATAACGAATTATGGGGCATATTACCAAGCAATAGCGATAATTATCGCTATTGCTTGATTAGAGACAAAAATGTACTACTGAGCTGCGGCGATTTTTATCGCAGATAAACCTTGGTATTACCAAGGTTTATCGCAAATGCGATAAAAATCGGCCGCAATGCATGAATATCACTGAAAAGTCAGCGATATTCATGCATTACTGAGCTAATGCTCTTAGCCATGTTATCCACCTCCCGTTGGATAACATGGCTAAGAACTGCTCAGGGTAGGTGTTAGCTTTTGGAGATATTCGCGCTTAGCGCGAATATCTCAAAAAGTTGGTAATAGGAGATAGTGATGTTTAGCGACTGGAAACAGTCGCTAACATCTTGGCACGCCCACTTTGCATGTCATTAGTGATAAATATCACTGACATGCAAAGTGGGGCCCAAGATGGTCGCTATCTCCTACTAGCTGTCGCTAACTAGTGTTAGCGACAGTTAGGTAATAGGGAGATAATTTTATCTCCGATTTCTTGGCTTTTAAAGCCAAAAAAGCGGAGATAAACCCCCTTGATAATATGCCCCTATGAGATTCTGACGGCCTTGGCTGCTTACCCTCGGTTAAGGCTTCAGGGGATGACTCTTTGTCAATCGAGTTTTACAAAACCTTTAAAGATCTCATATTACTGTTATTAAATGCAGTTATGCACCAGATTGGGACTTGTATGGAGGTACCTAATTCTTGGAACATGACTAATATAATTTTCTTCTTAAAAAGAGGAAGGCACCTGATGAGTGTGGAGTTTTTCTCCTGGGTAATGAGAGCCCAGATGATGTAGGACGGAATCAGGCGGGAACTGATGGGCACTTTTTTCCAAAAAGGAAAATCAGTGTACAGTAAGACACATAGGGCCATATGTATCATACTTCCGTTTTGCGAATTTTAAATAGCGAATCTTAAGGAATTGCTATTTAGAATTCGCAAAACGGTATGTATGTAGGTAATCTAGGAATTTTAGCGATTCCTTACTATTCCTTATTTGCGAATTCGCAAATTGCGAATTCGCAAATAAGGAATACTTCCCATTCATTTCTATGGGCCAGGAGGCCCATAGGAATGAAGGGGAAATTTGCTAATCGCAATTTGCTAATCTCAAATTGTGCGAATTTTCAAGGGTGCAGGGGGTGTCTCAAGAACACCCTGCTGCACCCCTGAAAATGACATGTGTGCGCATATGGCGCACATACATGCCCTAAGGGCATGCATGTGCGTCACATGCCACAATGAAAAATGCCAATTTGTGCTTATTGAAAAGGAATCGCAATTTACCACCAACTTTCAGTTGGTGGTAAATTGCGATTCCTTAAACCAAATTCGCAAGAGAAAAAAGCTTCTTACATAGCAATTAAGAAATCGCAAAATTGCGATTCCTTAAATGCTATGGCAAAATAAGGAATCGCAAAATTTTGCAATTCCTTATTTTGCTACTTTTTCATATATTGCAAATGTGCAAAAATGGCCGTTTCCGATTCGCAAAGGCCGAAATTCTGCGAATTTCGGCCTTTGCGAATCGAAAATAGCTTCATACATATGGCCCATAGTCACGTCATTTCAATCACCACACAATATGGTTTTTGGTTGTTTTCAAAGTAGATTCTGAATTGGCCCATTTGACTCCCAGATACTATTTCTAGTTGTTGATTGTTAGTAGGGCATGTACCTGGTGTGTCGTTAAACAAGCCCAAGGACCCCATCCTAATGTCGTTTTTCTTCTGTGGAGCTTAACCCCCATTATACCTCATAAATACGGATGGCAAAATCTTTGCCAAAGTTCTGGCTAACTGGGTAGCTCCCCTCATGTCTGGATTAGTCTTGAGCCATCAACACGGGCTCATAGCAGGTAGAGACACTACGGCTCGCATCAACACTGCCATTGTGTAATTTAACATCGCCAAGAAGGCAGCGGTTAATATGGGGATGGTGCTATTAGACGTTGAAAAGGCATGCGACTGAGTGGTATGGGATTGCTGATGGGCAACACTTACAGCTAATGGTCTGGGTGGCCGATGTAGCAAATGGGCCCTCGCATTGTATATCAACTCTCAGGCTAAATTAACACCTTAACCGGGGTGGTTTTTCTGCTGCGGTGCAGGCGTTCTGTTGAGTGGGCGGGGCTCTGTCGGCCAACCCACGAGGTAGTGGCCGACGAGAGCACGGAACGGGTTAATATACACTAACTTGCACTCAGTCCCCTTTCAAATATATCGTGGCACTCGGCAGGGGTGGCCTCTCTCCCCGTTGCATTTGCATTATACATCGAACCGTTAATCCAATCACTTAATTCTACAACTCCCTGATCTGAAATTATGCTATTGGGCAGCATTTGCCACTTTTGTTTTTATTTTGCACTCAGACCAGATAGAAACATGTTTTTGTACAAAATTAATGACCCTAACTACTAGAAGAGAGTATGCGATTTAAGACAAATCAGGGACATAATACACATATGGCATGAAATTTTAGGCTACTGTCCGCTGTCCTTAAGCGACCTTTGTTGTGATCCTAACCTCCCTCTCTAGGGCAATCCAATGCTCCCAGAAGTATTCCAGTTGGCTGACTATTGGCAGACTATGACATTGAGCGGCTTGGGCGACTGTATGATCTTAATTGTTTTCGAACATTAGCTTATTTACAAATATCGTATGAACTTCCTCAACAAGTATTTTTTTTAAAGTACTTACACATCAGAGACTACTTTTTTAGACAGCAAACGATTGAACCACGGGAGAGCTCCTATTTATTGGCATGTTTATTAGATACGACTAAGAAATCATCTTAACCGCTTTGCCGTGGCTCAAATTGCACCGCAGCCGAACTTGACGTGTGCGCAGATCGGACGGCCCCCAACTGTGCGACGCACACACCCACCGGGGGGCCGTCCAACGCATGGAAGGGGTTAAGTACCATGTCAACAGCTATGTCAAAATAGGATGGACGATAGACGGCATCTGCCCACTAAGTGGAGCCAAGCTTTAGGCATGGATGTTACTCCCTTCGAGATAATCTCTGCATTAGAAACTCTGGATGGGTCAACCCATTATATTAGTTTAAATCTGCACCAATTTTGTTCTATCTGTATGTTATATTAACACTCCTGAAAAGCTTGTGAAATGGGCTCAAACAGAACGAGGAGATGGAGGAGATAGGAGATTCTGTCCGAAATGTGGAGTAATTGCAGCAAACATCTTACATATGTTTTGTACTTGCCCCAAGCTCGAAACCTTTCAGGATGGAGTTAAGCAAATCACTAGTAGTCACTTAGGGCTGGAATTCTTTTCTACAACAAAAGAGATTATGTCAGGTTAAAAGGTGGACTCCCACTCTGGTCTGAGGTTTTTACTTTCCATCATTCTTGTAGCGGCTCGACTTTGCATTGCAAGGGCATGGATCTCGCCAAATCCTCCTGTAGCATTAGAATGGTGGGAAAAGATGAAAGATATTTATGAGAGGGAGCGTGCACTCACTAGAACAAGAGGTGTGTGCTCACTACAGAAATTTGATGGCATATGGAACAGATTTGCCTGAATTATACAATAGATTATTATCCAAATGGTCTCTCTCCTATTGTTCCTTCTTTCTGTTTTCGTTTCTTTCTTTTTCATGTTGTTTGAAACACATGTGTATTAACTCCTTTTTATATGTTCAAACATATATATTACTTTGTATTCAAGTGGAAATTCTTTTTGTTGTTTACTATACGTGCCCCGTACAGAAGTAAAATGCTTTAAGATTGCACCCTTTGGCAAAAAAATAAAAAAAGCATAAGATGTAGTTTGTGGTGCAACTGTAAGGCCGTGGAAATCAATAAATCATTATTAGCAATATACATTGAATTACACACACGGATACCTGTGTCTGGCTATGTTAAGGCAATATCAATTGCTGATCTGATCAGATGTTTACTAGTCAAAGTTTAAAACAGACGGGTATTTTGACAGCCTGCTGTTTAATATGTACACATCGGATCTTAAAGTCTTAATAGTGAATGTTCATTGCTTGCTTGTAAGAGTAATAAATATATTAGATATGCATATAACATGGCCCTGTAATTTTAAACCCGAGTAGCACAGCAATATATTCTTGACATATTAGATGTATGCAATGTAGAACATCTGTGGTAATAGCGTGTCCAAATACACATTGATGATCTTTCGAAGTCAGGGAGCATTTTAATTACATTGTAAAGAGGACATTTCTCAGGGCTGCCCTTGCAGCCTGTAATGCAGTCTTGAACTGGAAAGCTCTTCCTTTCCTCTGACAAGGCTCTAAGAAGTCTAGGACGACAACAGAATGGTGTCAGGTTCCTTTATGAGTGCTGGAAGCAAGCTCTTTGAAATGTAAGTTGGTCAGGGAACAGCCCCACCCCCACCCATCCTGGCAGGATTACCCACTGTGGTTAATGGACATTTCTTCTGTGTCACCCAAACGTTCTGCCACCCCCTCCTACCTTTTGCTGAATTCATTTTGGTTGACCTTAGGAGTCTGAGCACTTTACCACTGCTAACCAGTGCTAAAGTGCATGTGCTCTCTCCTTCAGCCATGGCTATATATACTCATGTCCAATTGGCATATTTAATTTACTAGAGGTCCCTAGTAAAGTGCATTACATGTGCACAGGGCCTTTAAATCTAATTCTGCTAGCGGACTGGCTACAGCACTGATTGTGCCTCCCAGCCTCCCACTTAAGTAGCCCTTTAACCATGTCTCAAGCTTGTCAAATGCAGAGCCTATGTGTGCAGTTTTAAACTGTCATTTCGACCTAGCAAAAATAGCCTTTTGCTAGGCCCAAACCTTTCTTTTAATACATAAAGGTCACCCCTATGGTAGGCCCTGGACAACCCAGAGGTCAAGGTGCAACGTATTAACAATCATGGCTTGTACTTTTAAGTTTTACGTGTTGTGGTAGTGAAAAACTCTCAAATTTGTTTTCACTGCTACAAGGCCTATCTCTCCCATAGGATACCATTGGATACCATTCAGATTACCGTATTTAAGCGTATTTTATCTACTAGCCAGGAAATCTTTTAACTTACCTTGTATTTTTTGCTTATTCTTGTACACTAGCACACTCCCTACCACTCTCCCTACCCTAACACATATAGTCAATCTCACACAAAATCTAGTGCTCCCTCGTTGTCGTAGGTTTAAGCACGCCCGCCCCGCAGAGGGACGGGAAGACCCCTATGATGAAGCATGACACTATGGGATTCATAGTGTGTGAGTGGTATTTTAAAAACACCTAGTGCTTCTCCCTTACATTCTTAGGGATCAGAAATCTCACACATCACAATAAAATAAAATAAAAATAAATAAGATAGGATACATCTTGTTGTTTATATACAGTCTTACTGGAGGTAGATTCTATCTCGAAAAACCTCTAAACTCCCCTTTTGTGATTTTTTTATAACAATAGTGCAACAGGTGCATTTGCACCGGGACTCTGTAGTATGATTGTGTAGTGTGATCACCCCTGTTTTCGCAGGCAATCAGGGGCATGGAGGCCACATTTTCTAGCTTGCATTTGGGCCCAGGGTGTTCTAGTACAGTGTACTTCTATATCTTGTAATTTAGGGAAACACTATGTACTGTCTACACAGGGCATGTTCTGGATGAAGTTTGTAGCATTTTCTGTCTCTTCTCTTTGCGCTTTTTCAGAGATCAGTGAGTCACTGCTGATGCAGCTCAAGCATATAAAAATGCTGTGATATAGGCAACTTACCACTGTTAGAATTATTTTCTGGTGGACAAAGCCAGTGAAGTATATTGTTTCTGCTGTTGCAGTCTGACCTTTCAGTATATATTATCAGTCCCTCCTCATATTGACTTGTTGAACCATTGGGGTGTTAGATAATTTAAGAAAATGCCATAAATATAGTAGTTGGCATCTACATTTTTTACTAACATTTCTTCGGGAAGAGGAGAACACCAAACTCGCCCCAATGACTTTGGGCTACCTCATTATGGTCACTCTTGACATCCAGTGTAGGCATTTATGCCCCACTTATTTGAAAGTTCACCAGCCTCCACTGCTAAATAGGCTGTGTCCTGTCTACACATAAAGTGCTGCATACCCCCAGTAGTGAGTCTGGACCTAGGGCAGGAAGGGAGGACCTCTGTGCGCTTCATAGGCATGTCTTTAAAGTCTACACCACTTCAAAGGCATCATTGGGTGTTAGACCTGGCCCTTTCTGCAGGTTTGCCCCCAAATGATTTGTTTTTTACCTCCTGTTTTCTGATCCTGTTTTTGTTGGCTATTGGATTCTGGGTACTTTACATCTGCTGATCAGTGCAAAGGTGCCTACACTCTCTGTATAAATGTGATATGTTTGGTTATCCATGATTGCCATATTGTATTTACTGATAAGTCCCTAGCAAAGTGCACAGTGTGTGCCAAGGCCTGTAAATGAAATGCTACTTGCAGGCTTGCAGCACTAATTGTGCTACCCGCATGAGTAAGCCTGTAAATGTGTCTTAGACCTGCCACCGCAGTGTCTGGGTGAATAGTTTTAAACTGCCATGTTGACCAGGCAAGCACACACCACTTGCCAGGCCCTAACCTTCTCTTTTATTACATGCAAAGCACCACTAAGATAGGCCCAAGGTACCCCCCTAGGGAGGGTGCAGTGTATGTGAAAGGTAGGACATGTACTGGTTTGTGTGACATGTTCTGATAGTGTAATACTGTGTATTGAGTTTTTCACTATTGAAAGTCTGCCTGTCTCACAGGCTTATCATTGGGGCTGCACAATAACAATTTTACATGTGTAACTTTCCATAGATACAAGATGGAAAAATTGAGTTTAGGCTCTCTTTAAATTGTGTGTTTGAAAATGTCATTATTAGAAAGTGGGAATTTTCTTACTTTACCGTCCTGTGTGCCTCTGACTGTGTATTCAGCATCAGGTTTGGGAGTGACAGGAGCTGGGGATGTGCATTCACTCTAGACAGTCAGAAGGGCGGTTGAGATGTTCCCTGCCTTGCCTTGCCTAGGTGACTCATCGCTAGGCTAAATAGACCTAGTATGCATTTTGAGTGATTGGAGGAGTTTTTCTAGCACCTGAATAGGCTGTGTCTTCTTTGCAAAATGCTGTCTCCACCCTCTGTGGTCATGCTGGCCAGGGAGAACAGAGCTGGTTTGGAATGAGCTAAGAGACCCCTGCCACAAAGGGAACAATGACAAAATGGGGTAAAAGTATCATACCTAAAAGCCCAGGACTTTAGATTACTTCAAGAAACAAGCAGACCCTGCTGAGAAAAAAAGCGGAAGAACTGTGTGACGAGCGCTGCCTTTTCAGTTTGAGGGGTGGCCTGCAGTTACTGCTTTTGTCTGAGGTGGAGGGAAAGGACTGATTCTTGTTGCCCTTCTGTGGCATCCTGCTTGTGAAGAACTCTCCAAGGGCCTGTGTGTGCTGACCTCCTTTTGTGGAAGACTCAAGGACATCAAAGTCATTCTGCATGATCTCTCTTTGCTTTGGGAACGTTCTGGAGCATGCACTCTATTTTGCCATGGTGCTTCCACTTTGTTTCACAAAGTCTGTGTCCTTTCACTTTACTTTGCACAGTCCTGGCGATTAATTCTGGAAAAGCTTTCTTTGGCGTGCTTTTACTTATATTGGAGAAGTTCTGAGGCTTGCACTCCGTCTTACCCAGTTCTGGAGCTTGCACTCTGAATTTCATTATCCTGGGGCTTTCATGCTTTTGTTGACTGAACAGCATTCTGGCCCCTTTCCTTCTACTGCCTCTAGCCTGCTTTTGGAAACCCATGCTGGGCTCCTCGTGAAGAAATATCTCGTGTGCTTCCCCCCCTGCCTCAACAAGTTCGAGCTGGGACCAAGGCGCCTCCAGCTATGAAGAGCGGTGAGCTGTCTGACCTTGAGTAAATCAAGTGTGACCGCTTCCCAGTTGGGCGGGTGTGCCAGCATCAGCCAGCATTGCCTAGCAGCAGAAACACCTTTCCAGGCCACCTGAGGCAAGCAGTAGCACTGCCCAGCTCCAGCCCCAGGCCTGCCCATTCCCAGATGGGGTTGCACGAGCTACGTTGAGCTGTGAGCAACTGGGAAACAAGCAGAAGGAACGAGGAAGCGTCCTTCCGCCTGAGCACCGGGCCGGCTGGGACCCTTTATTTGTCAGGCCAGTCAGCCAAGCGGAAGGAATCCTCAATGGAGGCCATGCTCAGCCCTCACTAGTTCAACAAGTACCAACTGCCGTGCTCTTCCCAAACCGGGCTGGTGGCCCCACCGCCAGAGCAGCAGTAGAATGCCAGGGATGGTGCACTCCGGAAACGGTTATCACAGTCGTGCTAACCTCCAGTTTGGGGATTGGAGCAGTTTCTCCCCACATCCCAATTCTACCAAACCCTAATTGAGGCAATTTGACCTGCTTCTGCTGTGCCTGGTATAACACGGCTCTCAGTAGCAGAAGCACTCTCTGTACACCTGCAGTATAACAACGTGCTTTCGATCTTGCCCTTAATTTTGTGTTTAGGATTAAAAGGTTATTCCAAGTAATGACTTTTCCCATGGTGAGTTTGTTCTTTTTGAAATGTGCAGCTGATAGCTGTTGACGTAATTCACTATGTATAATGCTCATGACAATTGCCCACTGAGCAAACTAGTCTATGACTTATGTGATTTGCGGTCTAATGTGCTTTACATGTGATAAAAATATGAGCCCCTGGATCTAGAAATCGTAAGAAGTGTGGGGAGTCCCTTTTAAAGGATTGTTCCCCTCACTCACCCGAAGGTGGCATGCTTCATCATAGGGTAATTAGAGTTGCAGTGTGGGCTAAAAACCCCTCCCTGAGAGGGAGGAGCTCATGGATGTTTTGAATATAGCGAAGAGGTATCCTTAAACGTTGAGATAAGCAGCGTGTGAAGGGAGTGAAGTGAGCTAAATCTAACTCTCTGGTATGTCATTGCAAACTTTAATGGGACATCTAGAGGTCAGGATTAAAAGAGTTGAACTATGGCAGGAGAATTCAACCTGTCATAGGTTAGTTGTTGACATGTTTCAATCACCCTCCATAGAGGTGTATCGGCTTTCCTCAGGACCAGAACATAAAAAAGTGAAGTGAAGACACCCCTGAATACCAAATTGAGTATGTGGTAAGAAAGGCATACAACACGTTTCTGGGTAAATTAACCACTAAAATGAGTTGCCGGTCAGCGTCTTCCCTGAAAAGAGACAAGGTGTTAGATTGATATTGTATGGCACATGTGACCAAGAACTCCCTTATTAAACACCACGTGTAAATGATTAAAGAAATGCAGTTGTGGCCTATTACAATATGCAAATGGCTATTCGAAATGCTTACCAGCATTATCGGGTGAGCTTATGGCACCTTAACCTCAGCACATACACTCAAGGGGCGTCCAGTTCCTGTAGAGGGAAAGTGGGGAATGCAGCTTGACTGTAAAGTTCAGTAATAGAAATGCAAATACACAAACACACAGTTGACCAGATTATGAACACAGTGACTACAACAAATAAAATAAGCTACTGGAAACCTTATTGTAACAAGAATGTGTTTGGGGTGCAGAGACAGAATATCGAGTTGGAAATGTCGACATATACAAATATTGAGTTGAAAATATTGTCATGCAGAAATATCGACAGCAAGAATATAGTGGTGAAGAATATCAATTTGGAGGTAAGAAATATAGTTTTTGAAAATATCGAAGTCATAAATATCGTTTGTAAAAATATAGTTGTTTAAAATATTGATGTCATAATAAGGGTTATGTATTTTAGCTTGTATGGTAAAGTATGTGAACAATTTTTTATACCTTAATTCTTCATTTTTATTTATTAGTATTTATTTAATTTAAATGTTATAGTGTTAAATGTAGTAATTATTTTATTATTAGTTGATTATTAATTACTATTAAATAATTAATTGGTAATTATGTTTATTGTGTTATTTTTTTAGGAGTGGGTTGTGGGTTTATAGGAGTATAGGGAAGGAATTAGTTTAATTATAATAAATATATTATTATATTTTTTTTATTAATATTCCTTTAATTTATATTTTACAGTGTTAATTGTGGGAATTCATTTAATATTAATTATTTATTAATTGCTTGGTAATTATTAATAATTAATTTTTTGGTAATTATGTTAATTGTGTTATTTTTCTTAGAAGCAGGTAGTGGGGTTATTAGGGGAATACGCTGGGAGGTAAGTTGATTATAATAAATGTATTCATATTTTTCATATATTAATATTTATTTAATTTACATTTTATAGTGTTAATTGTGGGAATTAATTTGATATTAATGATTTATTAATTGTTTGTAAATTATTGGTAATTAATAAATATTTGGTAATTCATTATGTTAATTGTGTTACTTTTTTAGGAGCAGGTGGTAGGGTTTATAGGGGAATAGGGTGTGAAGTAATTTATTTATAATTAATGAATAATTATTTATTAATTAATGTTAATTAGTAATAAAAATTTAAATATGACAATAGTGCAATTCATTTTAGATTTGAGTTGTGAGGTTTATAGTTGTAATGGGTGGTAAGTAAATTCTTTGACATTAAAAAATAAGTTGTTAATTGATATTAATTTAATAATGTAACATTAGAAATTGAGTTGTGGGTTGTGGTGTTTATTGGGGTAGAGGGTGGAAAGTAAATTATGTTTAATTAATTATTCATTAGTTGATCATTAATATTAATTCATCATATCATAAATATTTATAGTAATTGTTTATTTTTATTTTGTGTGAGGGTTTTTGGTTTAATAGGGGTAACATTTGGGGAGTAAATTAATTTTCATCTGTTTTAATTTGTTTTTAAAATATTAATATTTGCTTAATTCATAATTAATTATGGAGGTACATTGTATTTAATGTAGCTGTGTGTTGTGAATTGTGTGGTGTTATAGGATAGGAAAAAAAGATTACATTTAAGTAATAATTAATGTTTTGAGTGTAAATAGTTTCTATTAAAAAGTTATTTGTTTGTAAATTATTTTAAAATGTTCAAAAATAATCTTTCAAGGTATTTGTTAGATCTATTTAGCATTTTGTGTTGTAGTTGATATTTTGTTTGTTTTTAATTTTGAACTGACTCCAATGGGAATTTTAATTTTCACCCTTCCGCTATCCAACACTTTCCAGACTGTTGCACTCACTGGAGTGGGAATAGAAATTTTCACTCCTCTGCTATCCAATACTTTCCCTACTGTTGCACTAACTGGAGTGGGAATATTACATTTTATCCCTCTGCTACACAACACTTTCCAAACTGTTGCACTCACTGGACTGAGAATAGTAATTGTTACCCCTCCACAATCAAACACTTTCCCTACTGTTGCACTCACTGGAGTGGGAATAGTAATTTTTACCCCTCCGCTAGCCAACACTTTCCCTGCTGTTGCACTCACAGGAGTGGGAATAATAAGATTTACCCCTCCGTTATCCAACAATTTCCCAACTGTTACGGTCACTGGAGTGGGAATAGTCATTTTTACCCCTCCGCCATCTTTCATTTTCCCTACTGTTGCACTCACTGGAGTGGGAATAGTATTTTATACCCCTTCGCTATCCAACACTTTCCCTACTGTTGCACTTACTGGAGTGGGAATAGTAATTTTTACACCTTCTCTATCCAACACTTTCCCTACTGTTGCACTCACTGGAGTGGGAATAGTATTTTATACCCCTTCGCTATCCAACACTTTCCCTACTGTTGCACTCAATGGAGTGCAAAATGTAAGTTTAAAGACTGTTAAATGTTTTAATTTATAATATAATGTTTTTTTATTAGATTTTATGTTATAGGTGTATGTATGTATATATATTTATTCGTACATTTGTATATATTAATAACATTTACAAATATTAGTGTATTCATTGTTTTAAAGTAAATAAATATGTATATATGTAACATTTTATATATGTATGTTACATTTTTTTTAAATTACATTTATTTCTTATATTTGTTAAAATGTATATTACATTAAAATATTTTTTTAAGTTAATGTATTATTTAATATATTTAACATTTTTTTATATATATCAAAAAATTGATATTTTGTACATCTATATTTTTACATCCATATTTTTGTTGCTGATATTTCCATACTTACAATTATAACTATAGGATGTTGATATTTTTGATATCGATATTTATGACTCAATATTTGTGTATGGGGATATTTTGGGCATCGATCGGTGATCCAGCTTTGGTACATGAGATGTGAGTGGCATGAACCCTACCATTCACCCACGCTCTGCTGTGGATCTTGAGCAAAAAAATAATTGTTGGTTTAAGAAAATGTTTCAGAACACTTCAGACAAGATATCAGCCTAATAGTAAGAGGGGTAATGACAGTGATTGGCAGGGACGTGAATGCTACAGGTACAGAGCCACTATGAGCACAGGGCCCCTACTTTAAATTGTAAAGCGTGCTTATTTCAAAGGACACCACCAAGTAGCTGCTGTGGTACAATATATTCCCAGAGAAAACACATCTGTCAACAGATGAAGAGTAGTGAACACATCGCACAGCCACCATGAACGAGGTGATCATCTGTTGGGGGCTGGCAGACAATAGGCTTGGTAACCCGGAGTACCAAGCGTGTATTTGTAATCGTTGCTAAGTGTGGTATTCACTGTGAGGAGCAGATAGGAAAGACCACTGTAGGTTTCCCGCTGAGGTCCAGTAAGGCATAAGCAGTTTAAATAAATAAGCAACCAAACTTGGTGCCCCATTACAATGGCGGGCGTACTTTGTTAGCCGGCCACCGTAACAGAATACGGGACCGACCGCCAGAGGTGCGGCGATCCCACTAGGCCAATTAGGATGCGACCGCCTCCCTGACAGTCCGCATCTTGAACATTGTGGCGGGCGGTGCTGTAAGCAGCACCTGCCACAATGTTGAATCTGCATGCAGTTCATTCACAGGCACAACGTGAGAGGCACCATGTGGTACCTGTCACCTTGTGCATGGCAATGAAGGGGGCTCCCAAGTGCAGGACCCTGGGGGCCCGCAACCGGCCCCCAAAATCATTTACCATATGCCTTTCCATGGTGGAGTCTCCACCATTGAAAGGTATACCCACCGAAGGCATACTAATATGGATGGCGGTACCTGCAAAGCGCAGCCATATATTGTGGGCCTTTTCTGCCCGGCCAGCAATCCGACTGGTGGAAAAGTGGCAGACGGACTTTCCGTCTGCCGCAGTACCACCTACCATAGTAATATAGCTGGGGAAAATTGTGTTGTGATGGCGTGCGGATCGACACCGGCCGCCACTGCATGGCCAGGTGGTGACGATCGGCATGGCATCATAATGGCCCACTTGGTCGGAACAGAAAGCCTGATACACAAAGCTCATGCTCAGTAACAGTAAGATGAAATGAGGTTTGAGTTCAATGCCGATACCAAGTATTACAGCTAAGTAAATCACGTCTACCTAGAAGGGGACGTAGATGTAGATTGTGATTGCAAGCCAAAGTAACATGTAAGGGGAGGAGGGGAGGCTTTGTTATACAACCGGGTGTTTATGCGCATACGGCTCCGTGAAGTTAGTAAGCTCCAGGGTTGTCAAAAGGGTTGCGATCACCAGTGTGTCTAGCAAATGCTAGAATACAGCTTAAAGGGATGTTCATGAGCTCATGGCTCCATAGAGTTTTTGAGCTCCCACGTTGTCAACACCAGTGTGTCTGACAACTAGCTAAAAAACGCATACATGAACGCCATACCTGTGGGATATTTTCCTTGAGACCGGCAAACGTGCATCTTGGAAGAGACGCTGGGAACAGAGGCATGCCCAGTTATGAAGTCTCAACACAGTATGTAGCTTCGCTCACCTCGATGTGGTGGTAAATAGAGACTGAAGAAATCCTCCGTGATGTTGACTAAAGAGCACTGTAACCCATAATGTGTAAAAGTCAGTCGATTAAAAGTATGGGCCAAACCTCATGACACGTTACTGCAATGCAGAAGAAAGAAAGGTCAACCAGATGTGCCTAGGCAAAAAAGGGGAGACAGCCCAGTTTAGGAACATCGCAGAGAACTCGTGAATGTTAAAACTTAATTGACAAAACCACTCTTAAAGGCACTGTATACGTAAAACAAGTGATTAGATAACAGATGGGGGTTGAGTGTCAAAGTGTGAGCCAAACTTCATGAAAAACATCATGCAAGGCAAAACGTAAATCATAAACAAGGCAACCATAAATCTGGCTTAGTAATTACAAAGACAGACCTAGTGAGGGGATATCTCACGAAGTTCTTGGATACAAAAACTTTATCGACTAGTCCACTCTTAAAGGCACAGTAGTGCCTGAATAAAGGTGACTAGATAACAGAAAGGGGTCAATAAAAAAAGATCCCAGTCTGGATCTGTAAGTGAAAACTTTATTGACAACCACCGGTGGTGCACCTGTGTCAGAAAATGAATAACGGAATGGGGTCAATTGACAAAGATCCCATTCTGGATCTGTGAGTCAAAACTTTGTTGGCAGTAACCGGTGGCACAACCGTGTTGGGATGTGAAGTTGTCTGGTGAAGTAGATGGAGTGTGTCTCACTAGAAAATTTACAATGTCACATCTCTTGAGTTGACAGAGAAATATGTATGACCCATACTGGGAATGCGGCTGAAAGAGTAGTATGTTCATAAGGGCCAGATAGCACTTGCAAGAAATGGCCAGTTGAGGCCCACAATGACAATGTACACCCTATAATAACATGACAATGAAGTCAGTGTTGTAATGTCTCATTGGACAACCCAGTTGAGGAAGTCAGATGTTGTAAACCATAACACAACTACTGAAATGCAAATCTATATTGTCTCTATATAACGATACTCCTGATGTGTAAGGGTAATCCCATTAAGGGTGCGTTAAGCTGAACCAAGGGATATAATAATTCAAGTCCCTGCTATCAGTGCGCAACCTGAAAACCCAGCATTGCTCCTTTCTGAACAAGTATTGGGACATGCTTGCAACTGGCTGGGTGACAATTGGTTTGTCTAGGACAAACCAAGTAAAAATCATTTGCATCTAGAAAGTGTGTGGTCAATGTATTGCTCTGTTTCCTGCACCGACTAGTGCTTTTATGCTCCAGGATCCGTGCCCTCACCTTCCTCATGGCCATGCCCACATTTTTCAGTCCTCAAGGACAGGTGATCAAGTAGATCAAACAGTCTGAGTTACAATTCGTATGTTGCTGGAACTTCCATGGGTGGTCTGTGCCGATGTCTATATGTGTTGTACGTGTAGTTTGTGTACAGACACTACAACCGCCACATGGGAAGTGACCTTTGACCGGTTGCAAGTTCCAAAGAGTGTTTTGCTAGGCCGACTCTTTACTCCGTAGTTTCGTATGAACCAATTGGTCTTTCATGTTGGCGTTGCCTTTGAAGGCAAACATTGGTTTCTGTAACATGCGTACACCCTTGTTGAGAATTTTCCAATTCTTAGTAAAACACATCTGGACCAAGCTTGGCCTGTTACTGAATGTGCTAATGCATAGCATGCTATTGGGTGGGTGTTTTTCAGGGTGCACCACTGTGCCTTTAAGAGTGGTCTAGACTATAAAGTTTTTGTATTCAAGAACTTCCTGAGATATCCCCACACTGGGTCTGTCTTTGTAATTACAAAGCCAGATTTCTGGTGGCCTCTTTTAAGATGTACGTTTTGCCTTGCATTGATTTTTTTCATGAGGTTTGGCTCACACTTCGACACTTGATCCCCCCCTGTTATCTAATCACTTTTTTAGGTGGTTTTGTCAATAAAGTTTTTACATTCAAGAACGCTCTGAGATAACTAGGCATGTCTCCCCTTTTTTGCCTAGCCACTTCTGGTTGACCTTCCTATCTTCTACCATGCAGTATTGTGTCATGAGGTTTAGCCCATACTTTTAATTGACTGACGTTTACACATTATGGGGTACAGTTTTCCTTAGTCAACATCACAGAGGATTTCTTCAGTCTCTATTCACCCCACATCAAGGTGGGCGGAGCTACATTCTGGGGTGAGACTTCATAACTGGGCATGCCTCTGTTCCCAGTGTCTCTTCCAAGGCACACGTTTGCCGGTGCCGAGGAAAATACCCCACAGTTATGGCATTCATTTATGCATTTTTTAGCTAGTTGGCAGACACACTGGTGCTTACAACCTGGGAGCTCACAAACTCTACAGAGCTGTGCTCTCATTGATGTCCCTTTAAGCTGTATTCTAGCATTTGCTAGACACACTGGTGATCGCAACCCCTTTGACAACCCGGGAGCGCACGATCTCTACGGAGCAGTGTGCGCATAAACTCCCGGTTGTATTGCAAAGCCTCCAGCCCCCTCTTGCCTTATATGTTACTCCAGCTTGCAATCACAATCTACGCCTACGTCGGCTTCTGGGTAGATGTGATTTGAAAAACTGTAATACTTGGCATCAGGCGTTAATCTCTGACCTCATTTCATCTCACTATTGCTGAGACTCAGCTTTGTGTATCGGCCTTTCTGTCCTGACCGGGTTTGGTTGCTTATTTATTTAAACTGCTTTTGTCTTACAAGACCTCACCAGGAAACACACAGTGGTCTTTCCAATCTGCTACTCGCAGTGAATACCACAGTACACAAAGATAACAAATATGCGCGTCCTCTTCTTGGTACTCAGATTTTCACCTTGTCCATGGTGGATGTGCTGGTGTGTTCACTACTCATCATCTTCTTGAGTTGACAGATGTGTTTTCTCTAGGAATATATTGTACCACAGCAGCTACTTGGTGGTGTCCTTTGAAATAAGCACACTTTATGATTTGAAGTTGGAGCCCTGTGTTCACACTGGCTCTGTATATGTAGCATTCACACTCCTGCCAATCAGGGTCATTACCCCTCTTACTATAAGGCTGACGTCTTGTCTATAGTGTTTCGAGACATTTACTTAAACCAATGATTATTTTTCCACTTAAGATCCACAGCAGAGTATGTGTAAAAGATAGGGTTCAAGCCACTCACATTTTATCTAACAGTGATGTGGTCAAACACATTCTAGTAACTGTGTTCAAAATCTGATCAAATGTGTGTTTGTGTATTTACATTTCTATGACTGAACTTTACAGTTAAGCTGTATTCCCCACTTTCCCTCTATGAGAACTGGATGCCACCTCGAGTGTGCGTGCTGAGGTTAAGTACAATAAGCTCACCCGATAATGCGAGTAAGCATTTTGAATAGCCATTTCATATTGTAATAGGCCACAACTGCATTTCTTTAATCATTTACACGTGGTGTTTCAAAAGGGAGCGCTTGGTGATATGTGCCATACAATGTAATTCTAACACCTTGTCTTTTTTCATGAAAGACGCTGACAAGCAACTGAATTGAGTGGTTAATATACCCGAAAGTTGGTTGTTTGCCTTTCTTACCACCTACTCAGTTTGGTATGTGTGGGTGTCTTTGCTTCACTTGTCCATGTTTTGGTCCTGAGGAAAGCCAATACAGCTCTACGGAAGGTGCTTGGCTGAAATATGTTGACCACTAACCTAGACAGGTTGAATTCTCCTGCCATAGTACCACTCTTGTAATCCTGACCTCTGGGTGTCCCATTAACGTTTTCTTTGACATACCAGAGAGTTTGTTTTAGTTCACTTTCACTTTTCACTTCACTCCCTCAACACCCTGCTCATCTCAAGGTTTTAGGATACCTCTTCACTGTATTCAAAACATCCCTGAGCTGCTGCCTCTCAGAGAGGGAGTTGTAGCCCGCACAGGAACCACTAGATAAAACGAAGCAGGTGCTGCTTTATTTTATCTCAGTGCTTCCTGTGCAAGCTAACTTTGTAACTATTTTACAACGGCGCTGGCAGCTTGCTGGCGCCATTGTAAAATAGTTGCATGGCTGGGCACAGGTCAGGTCTGCAGCTCACTCAAGGGACCCCTGCGCCCTTCGGGGCGATTGCATAGTAACACACACATGGTCGCTCGAACTAGTTGATGCTCAAATTCAGTGACTCATTCATTAGCCCAAAAACAATCGTGAGCGTCGTCGAGGCTGGACAGGTGTGCCTTCTTCCCAAATCTACCGTGGAAAATCAGCTGTGATGCTGGATAGGCTTTGCATCCTTGACTTTCAAGAGCGCAATACCCGAGCTTCTTTCTCTTCATCTGCTGAACTGATCTTTCTCTGACCTTTTATTCACACAAGAGGCACATACCCTACTGGGCACATTGTGTTCGCACGGGTTTCTGCAAGTTCGCACGCGTTTTGTACAATTTCGCAATTTGCGAAATTGTACAAAACCCTCGCGAACTTGCAGAAACCCGTGCGAACATAAAAAAAAAAATCCGCAAATTCGCGGGAATTCGCGGATTTTGCGGATTGCGAGTTCGCAAATCCGCAAAATTCGCGAACGCGAGATTCGCAAAATTCGCCCATACCTACTTCTAACCCATGCATCTGGAGTCTGCCGTCTGTGAGTCTACCCTCTGAAGTGGTGCCACCTCAGTCCTGGACCCTTAGAAGTGGGCCTACGGTGCTTGCCTGTGGAACTAACACATCTTCTTTGTTGAGCAACACATCCCGAGCCAACCTGATGCAGCTCCGCAAGTAAGTGGCGCATATCCGGGTAGAACTGACTCATCACCATGGCTGTGTGCATTGGATCTATTGCACCACGGCCGTCTCCCACATCTTGGGATTAATGCATTTCTGTGCACCACTTTTCCCGGCGCAAGCTCCTAGCATCCCTTGTCAACGGCAGCCTGTACAACGATGCTGAATGTCTTCATTTGCAGTTTCACTGTTCAATGGAACCGACTAACCCTGGGCGTAGTAGGCGTAGTGGGGCTATGCAAAGCTATGTGAAGTGGGCGAGAAACTATGCCCACTTAGGCACTTCGCGTAGCCCCACTTCGCGCCACCCGCCTCCCTCCCGCCCTCCCTAAATACTTAAATTACCTTACAAAATGAATTAAAAACCACTTACCTTGTACGCTGCGTTCCCTGGGGCTCCCTCCCGTAATCGCCCCCTTCTTGGTTACTAATGCGCATGCGCGGCCGCCCGTGCATGCGCATTTCTCTCGAGAAATGCGCGTGCGCGGGTGCCCGCGCATGCGCATTAGTATCCGAGACGGCGGCGCGATTACAAGAGGGAGTACCGGGGACGCAGCGGACATGGTAAGTGGTTATTAATTCATTTTTAAAGGTAATTTAAGTATTTAGGGAGGGCGGGAGGGAGGCGGGTGGCGGGCAACTTTGCTACGCCCACGGAGTGGGCGTAGTGTTGCCTGCTATGCCTACTTCGCAAAGGGCGAAGTAGGCAACACTACGCCCACTCCGTGGGTGTAGCGAAGCGAACCAACGCATTGGATCAGCTGTGCCTCTCATCCTTGACACTAGAATTTACATTGCAAGCCTCATTGACAGGTTCATCGATATCAATACATTATGACCTTGCAAAGCAGCCACATTGCATCTCGGTGCCAACAGATCTCCTCGGCTGCGCGACATGTCTTAAACATGGATCCAGGCAAAGATCCGCAACCAGGATTTAAGGTACTCTGTTCAGCTGGCCTAAATGAGTGCCTATAGCTGGCCCGCACTTATCATGGTTAGCCTGAACTTGTGACATTGTCCTGGTCCAGTGGGACCAGGTATCCCAAATGTTGCTTTGTACTTTTTAGAGCTATTTCTCACTGTTAACTTTTAAAAATCAACATCTCTGGTTCTACTAACTGGGTTCTAGTCATTTGTTTTGTTTTGTTCATTAAAATTAGAAATATTTTGCTAAGCTGGTGTGGAATTATTTTACGTGGTGATGTCACTATTTTACTGTTTGAAGTGTTGCATGAATAATTTGCACACTGCCTCTAAAGTTATGCTTGACTGCTCTGTGCAAAGACACCAGAGGGTGAACACAGGTTAATTTAGGGTTTGCCGTCCCCTTACCCTGACTAGGATTGTGGTTATTGCTTGATCAGGGCAAAGACCCAAATTAACCGATAGCCAAATTTCTAAAACCTACTCTATCAACACATAGTGTCGCTTTGTCGCACTGTCTAGGAGGAATACACAAACACCAACAGCTAAGCTATACTCAGTGGAATGGCCCAGGACTCAGTCAGTTTTGAACTACCAATTGAACCCGCAAGATAAACATTTTTTCCAGGAATAAACCTTTCTTTTTAATACATATAAGTCACCCCTAAGGTAGGCTCCAAAAAGTTGACAGGGTAGGATGCATTGTATTTTAAAAGTAGGGCATGTGTTTTAAAGTTTTATATGTCTTGACAGTGAAAAATCCTAAATTCTTTTTTCACTACTGTAAGGCTTACCTCTCCAATTTGATAACATTTGGTTACCTTATTACATTGAATAAGTGCTATCCTTTATTGGGAACACGTAGAAATATCATGTTTCGAACTAAAATCCTCTTTTTTTTGTTAACTTTATTTTATTGAGTTTCAGGCAATAAAGGATACAAAATTCAAACCCCATATTTTCTTGTTTTGGTAAGCAGGACCCTCTCCACCACCAGCCCAACCACCTAACATCTTCGCAATTCAACGCTAGAGTTCGTCTGTGAGGCATTTGTCCAAAGCTGCCCTGCAGGGCGAAGGCCCCTGCTAGATACACACAAAGCAAACTCATTTTAACAGAAGAATAAAACCCCAAATCCCATACCCCTTCAACCCACCCCCTCCCGGAACAGGTGTGTCATGGTTATTTTGAATGCGGTTGGCACCTATGACAGCGAAGGTATATTTATTCTTCAGTAGTGTCCGCAGGTGGCGAAGAATCTGTAAGTCTCAGAAGGTGGAGATATTTTGGGCATGTGACTTCATTAAATGCAAGCGCCAGTAGAGCAAGTAATGGGTGACATATAGTATTAAAAGAGGACACGGTTTGGGTGAGAGTTGCCTGAATGTGCTCCATACCCACTATGTACCACAACATATGAAGCCACCCGTGTGCGAAGGGCGAGTCTGTGTGCCCCAGAGAGATAACATATGTTGAACAGCCGCCCCCATTGCCAATCTTATCTGGTTTCCCCTAACTGATTTCAAAGGAAATGTAAGTGCATTGGGCAGCCCCAAGAGTGTGTAAGCTGAAAAATGAAGAATTTCAGTGTCAAATTCTTTGTCAATCTCGTTAATCACCTCCGTTCAATATCCCGTCACTTCTCGGCACTCCCGCAGCAGATGGGTCAGTGTGCCCTCCTTGTCACACCCCCTCCAGAAAGTCGAACTGCGGTTGGGATTACCCCTCTTAAAGCGGACCGGTGTTAGGTACCAATAGGTTGCTACTTTGATCGCAGCTTCTCTGCTCGCAGTGTTCCTAGCAGTGTGATTTGCTCTGTAGTATATGGCCTGCCATTCCTGATCATAAAAAGCTCTCCCCAGCTCCCCCTCCCAGAGTTTTTGATCTACTGAGTGCTGCTTGAGGGTCGGTGAACAGAGCATCCGCCCAGTGATCAGTTTTCTGTCTGTCTCTTTGGTAACAAGCCATTTCTCATAACTCTTCACCTTTCTACCCACTAGTGGGCGTATCTCCGGGTGCATCAATCAGTGCCTACTTAAAATCATTTTTAATGGTAAAGTTGGATTTTAAGTTACAGTACTGAAAATGGCACTTTTTGAAAGTTGGTATTTTGCAGCTCTGACCATTTGGTGCCTGCTGCCAGTATCCTGGAAGGATCTCACTTCGTCCTTGTGATTGTTTCCAGCTCTGGCAGCGCTAAAGGTGACCATATGATATTAAGTTCCATATTAATTTCCTTACTGTGAAAATTCAGGTTTGAAGAGCTAGTAACTGGATTGCCTAACCTTCAACTCATTATGATTACTCGCCCCAAATCATTAGCATCCAGTTGTTGAATTTATATAAAGCTAATCCATCCTTGCGTAATATGGTAAACCTACACTTTTTGAAATACTACCTCAAGAAGATAGCAGGTAGCTCTTCTGTGCCACTTGCTGTCCAATTGTTAGGAGATTTTAATATGCATTTATGTGGGAACAGAGAATAGTGCCATAGCTTTCCCTCTTTATGTGGCACGACTTTTGGCCTGCACTTGGAACATACTATTCCAGGAGATTTTTCAAATGATCTTTTTTGTGAAGTTAATCTTGTTTTTGCCTTTGATAAATTTGTGTGCTATTCCATTTACTTTCACTGGTCGGGGCGTTTTTCAGCTATTGTTATAGTTCTTGCTCAGCCCCATTTTTAGACCTGTTGGAAAATGTAACTATTCGCATGAGTAACTTCAGTGATCAGAATTATATATGTTTTTCCTTAGAACTGAACAGGACCCACATGCTCATGGTGAGGGATATGTATACAACCCTAGTTCTGTGCGACTAAGTGTGAAAATTGAGCTGGTTGCATACAGATCCTGAAAACCTGAATAAACAACTATTTTTTGGATGCACCCTGGACTTTACGATTTGAGTCAATGAAGACACCTTATCTCTTTGATTATAAAGTCATTTGGGACCATTGCTAGCAAAGTCATGTCTCATAGGTGGCTTGAGAAAGATTGTTATATGGCAAAGAAGAATGTAATACTTGCATTGAAAACTAATCCTAATGAAAAGAACTTTGTTGCAGCATATCTGATAGATATAAGGCGGTGGTTAGATGAAGGAAAAGCATTTTAAAAGATGAAGCCTGGAAGTGTCTCCTTCGAAACAATTATCTGAAGAACAGTGCAGTACAGCATTTTGGGTGATTGATAATCTCTTTTCTTTGCTCCTCATGTTAATGGTTTGCTCTGTCACATCATACCAGAAAGGTGGGTGTCACATATTGCTGGGATTTATAGTAGCCAGATGTCTGATGCCCACCCTATATTAGGGTTATTAAAAAAATGCGATATTGAACCTAGTTTTTACCCTTTGAGGAAGTATAGCATGGGATCTTGGGACTTGCCAGGAGCAAGGCACCAGTCTCGCATAGGATTCCTCTATAGGTATGCATTAAAGAACCTTGAATGCAGCTGGTAAGTCAGGATCTTTGTGTTCATGGTCCTCCTTGTATCATAGTACCAGTGTTTAAGAAGGAGGACAACAACAACTCGTAATGTTATAGACCCATTTCTCTTATTATGCTGTGAAGGTGATTGGACGAATTGTTCTTAAATCCTTGTTATTTTGGGTGGGTAACAGTCATATCTTATCTGAACTGCAGTATGGTTTTGGATCCGGGAAGTCTACTAACGACCAGATCCTGAATTTATATTTATTTGTAAATAAATGAATGGTGGCAAGAACAGGTGCATTCTAATGTAGTTTATGGATCTTATCCCAGCTTTCGAGCAAGTTAATCATTCAAAGCTGTGGAACATCCTCCTTTCATTAGGGGTAGGTCAGGAACTCAAGATTTTTTTGATGGATCATCATATGGAAACCACTGCCTCAGTACGTTATGCCAGAGATTACTCTTGCTCAAGATCTTATAGCACCAATAGATTGTTCCCTAAAGGATGCATTCTCACACCATTTTTTTAACTTTATACATTAATGGCTTATACCCAACTGGCATATTTAATTTACTTTCTGAGTGGTTAACCAAATATCCAGGGCCTGTGGGCCTGCAGCAATTATTGTGCCACCCAGTTAAGTAGCACCTTGAAACATGTACCATGCCTGCCACTGTAGCCTGAATACAGTTTTAAACTTCGATGTCGATTTGGCATTGAAACCCTTTGGCCAAGCACCCCTAAGGTAGGCAATAGATAGCCCTTAGGGCAGGGTGCTGTGTAATTAAATGGTTGAGCATGTACATTTAAGTTTTACATGTCCTGTTAGTGAAAAACACCTACAATGGTTTTTCACTACTGTAAGGCTTACCCCTCCCATAAGATAATAGTGGAGATTCATTTTTACATTTAATACACTGTAATTTACAACTGGGAGCAGGTAGCTATGTCATATTTGTTATCTTTTGATTTGTAATGACAAACCCTATTTAAGGGTAAACTTTTTTGATTACAATTTTGAAATTGCCACTTCGAGAAAGTTGCGACACGGGTCTGGCGTTTAAGCACAGTAAGGCTGCGCCAATCAGATAGTAAACAAAACGAGTTGCCGGTACTGTGCGACAATTTTCAAAGCAATAAAAGAATAAGCGAGGATATTAAATTCACCCTCCAGACTTCCGAGACAAGAATGTCCTTCTTGGACGTTGAGGTGTACTGTGCCAACGGACAATTGGTCACCAATCTATATAGAAAAAAAACGGATCGCAACAAAGCATTGGATTTTTCAAGCAGCCACCCAAGGAGTCTAAAACAAAATCTACCTGTAGGGCAATTTCTACGTATACGTAGAAACTGTACCTTTAAAGATGAATTTATGGACCATGCTAATGTCCTAAAAGAGAAACTCCTAGCTTGCGGCTATCCAGCTAAACTACTGAAACAAGCGATCAAAAGAGCTTGGTGGACACCTAGGGAAGAACTGCTAGTTAAAAAGCAAAAGAGTCAACAACAACGCATTGTTTGCGTCTCCACATACTGTCCTTCATCTAACATTTTCAAAAAAATGATTCATCAAAACTGGCATTTGCTTAAAGAACTAGATACCCAGCTGACAAATGTTCCTCTTTTCGCATACAAAAAAGATAAAGGTATAGCGAATTACATCGTTCGAGCAGCCATTCCTAAGCGAAAAACACCTACAGTACGTGATTAAGTAAATCTTCCGCCCATAACTGGCCACCGTAAATGTGGCACATGTCTCTGCTGCTCCTCTACGATAGAAGGAAACCTGTTCCAACATGCAGGGCTATCGTGGAAGCATGACCATTTCACCAATTGTAAAACAAAGAATGTCGTCTATGGTATACTATGTTCATGTGACAAACTATACATAGGCAAAACATCTCAGGAAGTCAGACAAAGGATGTCCCAACATAAGTCTAGAATAAAGAAAAAAGTCCTCACAGCGCCGTTGGTCCAACACTGGATCGATCAATCACATGGCGAACAAGATTTCAAATGGACGGTAATTTCCAAAATAGACCATGACCCTAGAGGAGGAGACGTAGAGGCCAGGCTGCGACAACGAGAAGCAATGCTGATTCTGAAATTTAATACCACTATACAAGGTCTGAACAAAATGTCTGAGCTCTACAACCTGTAAAAAACTCGTTTCTACTGCTTAATATAAATTTGAGAGAAATCTTTTACTCCTGATCATGCCCTATACTTTTACATCTATCACAGAAATCTGACAGTTACCAAACGTAAAATTCACTTCGGTTTTCCCCCATCAAACTCAAAATCAGATTTGGGAACTTTCACTTATAGCACTTACACGCGGATCATGGGATCTTTTTGAATTATAAAACTCAAATGATTGATATAATCAATCCCGGAATCGCTTTCCACGCAATTCCGTTTTATGTATGCCGACCGCTTAAAAGACTACAAATACCTCCGAAACTACAAATCCCGAGTGAGTGGCAAAAACAAACCCGGAAGTGCTTCCCTTTAAGACGGCAACCCCCGGAAGTAGTTCCATCGCGCACAAACTTGGACGCGAGCCAGACTGGAGGAGATGGACGCCAAGCCAGAGGTAAATAGATCGAATTACGCCCACCGCACGAGTAGCAGATCAGCTATTAACCAGTCCGTCTAAGGACGCAGGAGACGTACTTCGAGAGTATGGTCACCATAGATAGATGTCAGCTCCATTGATAATGCCAGGCGTGATCTTTTTAGCATACCCCCTACGATTCTAGTAACCAATGCAGGCGGCTGAACCGGTCCCTTGTGGGTTGTCACACTCGATTAGCACTTGACACATGTTTTGGTCTTTAAACTTAAAAATCGACTCTATGGTTGGAACAAATCAAGCCCACATCTGTGTATTTTCCAACAATTCTCTTATATTTCTATTCCCAGATTCAATTACGAGGCTTTTCCAAAAAACCTGAAAGAAAAGATTCGGAAGTTTCGGATTGTCAAGTCATTATAGGGCACGACAGAACCCACTTGCTAGTGAGTAATTTGCACTACTCTCTTGGTCACATTTTTCGTAGCTTTTTAGGAAATTAGTTTTCTGACAAAATATTTCCTGCTATTCTTTGCAGCTAATCACAGTTCCAAGCCCTCAATAATTCCTCGACAGGTAACTAACTGAGAATGTGTGCTGACCCGAATGAAAGCTGAGAGTCCCCCTTTGGAGATCACTGACAGATTGTCTTTTATTCAATATGTCTTTCAGATTTAATGTGTATGGTCCTGATGAGAATCCTTTGATTCCTCAAGGATTCGAAACTCGTCGACCGACCAAGTTGTTAGTTGATTGTGGTGTCACGTTTGAGTACTTAGACCAATCATTGCATAATAACTGCAAATCAAGAAACATTGAAATTCTGGATGGTCTTTTTGATCTTTCTGTTATACTTCTGTTTCATATAATGGATTAGAGTATCCTTATGATTGTAAACAACACAAGATCTTTTACCCTCTGTTGAAAACTAACAATTCAGTTCCTATAAAACTTCTTTTTCGAAAAAATAACTACACCACCAACTATCACCATTTCCCCGCCCCTGTGACTATCTTGTCTCACTTATTGTTTTGTGTACACTTATGTGGTCCAGTATCGTGTGAAATGTTCGTGTAATCCACCCTCACAACCACTCTCCCTACTCATGAAAATGCCCCACTCCTCTGTACTGTTTAAAATGTCTTATGTCCATTGTTGAAAACAAAAATAATTCAAAATCAAGAAACATATAGTTCAAAAAATATTTCAAATTAAATAATAAAAGTATAATTTATTTTTACTAGAACCTTGACTGAAAGAGTGGTCATTTGGGAATGAGCAATTGCTCGCTCATTCTTTTATTGCTTTGAAAATTGTTGCACAGTACTGGCAACTCGTTTTGTTTATTACTTCGAGAAAGTTGGGATTTTTCTGCCCTTAGCCCTTTTATTCCTGTAGTCTGTCTTGGATGACATCGTGGGGTGTGACTGACGGTTAGACTTTGCGAATTCTTCACAATCAGTCACACAATAGAGGGATTACGTGTGCCTTAATGGGCTATCTGCTGGCAGAGCTGAGCACAGCCTCACTTGCAACCGAATATGGAGTGCTTTGACCTCACACAATGGACCTGGCACCTTGACATTGTCACTGCAGGCAGCTTGGAGAAAGGACGGTGAAGTCAGAAAATTTCACGGCCTTCAAATCCACTGTCTAGAAGCTTCTCCCACCTTCCAGGAAGGCACCAGTGTAAAAAAGGGGACCTCAGACACCAACTATTCAATACACGTCTGGAACTGTGTATACTCTACCAGGAAAAGGGACTTCTGTGCTGCAGAAAGAACTGCCACTTTGCTCGACTGCTGATCTGCTACTGCCAGTCAGAATTGCTGCCTTTCTACCCTGCTGCACTCTTGCCTGGTAAAGAAGAAGAAATAGATCTGCAACCTGTACTCATGACCACCAGAGTGTCCTCAAAAGTTTTCCAATGGCTAGCTTGCTGGCTTCCTGATCCAGGCCTCAGGATACAAAAGACTCCCTTTACCTTGAAACCACTTCTGAACCAAGCATGAGTGAGTTCTGACCCTCCAAGTGGTGCTTCACCAGTCCTGGACAATTGGAAGTGGTGTTGAAGGCGACTAGAGGCCCAAAATGCAAAAGTAGGGGCCTCGAAAATCAAATCATTGTCTAAAAACTGCTCTGAGAACCAGGATAAGATTGGGACCAACATGCTCACCTATCAGCCAGAGGTGCATCACTGGTTGGATTAACTTTGCAGCTTTTCCAGCTATCTTATTCTCCACAGCTACAAATCCTTGTCAGCTGTCCTTCGCAGAAGAGATATCTGGCCTCGTGGAACAGTCTTCGGCTACAGACCTCTGCCTCATCCCTCTGGAGATTTTTGATCTCCATTTCAGATACTCAGAGAAGTCTGAATGTAGAAATCTTTGCTGCAGCTTCGACCCAAGGCTAACAGGGTATGACAATCCCTCCTCAGAAGCCTCCTGCAGCCTTGTCACACTCAACTTTACCTTCTCTGAACATTATTATTTGAAATCGTTTTATTTTTTAAGGTAAGCGCTGACCGGGCCCAATCCACTTCCTGTATCTAAACCTCGCTCCATCACAATCGGTCATATATTTCAACTTTGACCTAGTCTTGCACGACTAGATGTCTGTGGTTGGCTCTTTGATCTTTTAGATGCTAGTTTTTACTAAAAAAGAATTTAATTCACAACTCTGGTTATACTGATTGAAGTTTTGTAATTTTTGTGTCAAACTATTTTTTTAATGTATCCTCTTTTTCTAAATTAGTGTGGGATTTTTCTTGTATTCTGTTTTCACTTTATTACTGTTTGTGTGTTGCATAAATACTGTACACACTTCCTCTAAGTTAAGCCTGACTCCTATTTTGTGCCAAGCTATCCAGGGTTAAGCACAGCTTAAGTTAGTGACTTTTTGTAGTTCACCCTGCAAGGGATTGAGGCTGTTGCTAGACTAGGGCTTACACCTCAGTGAATCAGAAACCCAATTTCTCACATCAACTAATTCTATCAAATGTTTTATAATGAAGGACCTAGATCTATTAAAGGTAAAACCTTTGATTCCAAGGTCACGTGTAACAGACGGTCCCTTTTTTCTCCTATCTAGGTATCCTGCTTTGAAACTCAATTCATTTGGATGCCTCTTATTGAAACAAAAAACATGGAAATCTCCTTAGTCACTGGTTTTGCATCTAGGTTGGGCAGGAAACATTTGATGATAATATTGAAGGTAGACCAAACTCAATTTATTTCAAATGTTGCTTATTTTAGTGATCTTTAGAGAACATTAACTATTCAAAGCTCCAGGTTTGTGAAAACAAATTGTTCAGGCAGTTATTGAGCATGCCGCAAGGTGTGCCTTCTGTTGTAATGCACAAGGAACTTGGCTCAACCTACCTTTCTGATATCTTGGCTCATCCCCTTCTTCACTGGGTTTCCATCTGATCAAGTGGGGATGCTCAATCAAACAAATACATCTTGCTTAATTGTCTTTCTATGGATAACATCAAGAGGATCCCCTGGCTTAGCTATTGTTTTTTTAGCTACAGCAAGGCAGGAGATCTTTGACAATCTGAGGTCCCTGATTAGGAACGACATGATTTGGGTGAAAAATATTTTTGGGACGTGGTGGCAAAGTGACAGGGAAAGCTTAGACTTTTCTAAAGTCTCAGTTTGGAGCTATGTGCTCCTAACAACTGCTCCTTTCATGAAGCTGTATCTCACTGCGGTAATCAACAATCACCACTGCGTTCTGCTCACAACCTTAGGATGAAATTAGTACACCTGTTATTAGCAGGGTGAGATACAAAATGTAGGTACTTGAAGCTGCGACCTTGTGTCCCCGCAAGATATCCTACACTATGTGATGTTTTGCAAATATAATGAGGAACCAAGGAGAGATTTTATCATCCTGATCCTAAAAGGTTGTAATTTTTCACTAAATTTCCAGTATTGTTATTTTTGCAGCCCCTTAGCGGCTATATTATTTATTTTTTGGTTGCAAGCTTTTTAAGTCATTCATTAATTATAAGGAGTGTTATGGAGGTCTGACCTCAGATATTGCTTATTTAAGAATTCAATTGTTTTTATCCTTCATTTTATTCTGAATTATTCAATGAGTACAGTGGTCAGTATTTTATGGACTTTAATTGCGTGGGATGGGTTACTATATGCATTGCTTCGATTGTTTGATGTCTTATTATGTCTGTCTTGATTGTACAATGAATTGTGTTAGTATTACAATGTAAGTATCTTTTGTGGTTAATTTGAGTGTAGCCTAATAAAGATTGTGATTAATTAAATTAAATGACTTATAAAATAGATTACAGGCTTCCTTTACAAACTTAGACTGCTTTACTGAGACATAATTTTTTCCGTATTTTGTATAGGATATTCCAGTGGTAGCACCTCCACTATAGCGGAGGAGCGTCACCCACCCACCGCCAGCACTTTAAAAAAATACAAAAATATAACTATAATAAAATGTCTTTGAAGCCAGTTTTACTATTGTTTTATTTAGCTTGGGGTGGGGCTTTAGGGCGGGGCCAGGGTTAACATCTGCTGGAGGGGAGTGGTGGGCTCAACCTACACTGTGCATGTGGTTTTTGTACGGCGGTATTAGGCTGGCCAAAAAACACATGCACAGTGACGCCTCCCAACCCCAGCTGGATAAAACAGGCACAGACTCTCAGTCTGTCCTGGAGCGCACATCATTGGCGCTCAGGCCTATCCTGAAGCTGATCTTTTTTTTATTGTTGAACAGAGCTTTAGATACCTGGATACATAAATACATAATCTATTTAAAAGACATCGATGAAAAACCAGTTGTACATAATCAATTTGATAGCTTCAATTTTCAAGATAAAACTTTAAAAGCAAAAAAGAAATATATTTAACTGTAGCAGCAGCAAATATCATCATTAAACACTGACCTTGTGCAAATCATTCAAGCTAAAGTCCAATAACCAGTGAGGTTACAAGTTTAAATAAAGTGCAACAGTATAAAGTGCAAATGCTTCTCAAGTGCAATACAATACTGCAACAGGATCAATATATAAAGTGCATACTACAATCCCTCTTTAGACTTTTCTAAATCAATAAAAAACCTCCAATTTTCAAATTTCCTAGATACCCCGACCCGGCTAGCATAAGCTTTTTCAAATTCTCTTGTCCTTTTCTTTTTGTTAAACCACTTCAAATGTGAGGGGCTTCACTAGATTTCCAATTGTGGAGAATTAATGAACGAGCTACAGTACAAGGAATAGATAGAAAGACTTTCTCAGGCTCTGTTAAAATCATTCTATCTTGACAGTATCTGAATAACGCGGCCTCTGCCTCAAATGAAACACTCTTCCCAATTGTTGACTCAATATCAACAAAAATTGCCTCGCAGAAGGTCTCAGCCAAGGACACCTGAAAAAGATATGATGCCAACCACCTTCCCTTTCTGCATGGCAGAGGAAGCACTTACTCTCAGCTCCCGAAAATCTTTTATTGAAAGCGTCCGGAGTTAAATAGGAGAGGCAGCGTGATAGGAAGGCCATTCTTTTAAAATTTGCCGCACGAAAAGATTTACTTCAAAGATGGCATATGGCCTCCCAGTCATTCGGCGAAAAGGTACACCCAGTCTCGCGATCTATTTTAGCTAAATGGCTCTCCAAAACAGACATTTGACCCTGTTTATGTATCAAACGGTACCAGCTCCCCACACCGCTCACTCTGGCCCCATAGAGAGATACCATCAGTTGATCTGGGGTTTCCAAAATGTCGTTCATTTTTTTGAAAAAGTGGATGATTTGTGTATTGTGGATTGATTTGTTTCCAATGGCTTTCTGCTCTGGCCATTACCTCTTGCCAAGAAATCACCCAATTTTGAATTATAAAAAGTCTTAACTCGAATAGTCCACAGCTTTCCCAATTACTAATATGTCTAGATCGAAGCTGGAGACCAAAGCTGGAAATTTCTCTCAATTTTAAATATTGGAGACCGAGGAGCCTGTCTTTTTAAAACATGACTGAAGTGTAGAAGCCACATCCTTCAAGGTCTTATACCTAGTTTCTTTCAGGAGTTTGGAAGTTTTTTAAAACTCTGTGGTTTGCGAATCACTTTCTTGAATCATTTTATCTGAAAAAAAGCTATCTTTAATACATTTAGATCCCATCAGTCCAGATATTAAATCTATAAAGGCTGCCTCGTAGTACGTTCTTAAATGAGGCAAGGCTAAGCTCCCTTTTGCAATGGGTAGTTGAACCACTGTAAATTTGACCCTTGGTACTTTCTTTCCCCAGACAAATTCTCAAAATAAACGTTGTAGTTCTTTAAAAAAAGACATGTTTATCCTTATTTGAACATTGGTAAAAAGAAATATAATTAACGGGAGTATAGACATTTTAATTAGCAAACTCTTCCTACTATCGATTGAGGGAGTAAAAGCCATTGTTCCAAGAGTTTCTTAATTTTCTCCTTCATCCTTAAATAGTTCAATTTAAATAGCTAGTGGTATTGGTTAGTTCATATCTCCCAAGATATCTAATTGGATCCAGTTTAATTGCCTGCATCCTCAAGCAAGATGGAAAATAATTGAAGTCTGCATTGAGGGCAATAACTTAAGTTTTATTTGCATTTAGTTTATAACCGCCAATTAGCTCAAACCTTTCAAATTCCCTTAAGACCATTTCGAAAGTCTCTTTGTCTGGGGTCAGTTATAAAATGATATCATCTGCAAAGAGTTTCAGCTTTGATATGCCAGAAATAGGTGGTTTAATTGTCATGTTATTACGTATTTTAATTGCAAGTGGCTCAATAAAAAAAGTAAAAAGCAAAGGCGAAAGCGGGCAACGCAGCCTTGTCCCACAGTTTATTAATAGTCCCTGCTTGTTTCAAGTTAATGACTACCTGGGCTGTGGCCCCCTGAAATATATTACAAAGCATATTGACCACCTGAACTGGAAAACCAAACCGCTCGAGAGCATAAAACTAGGTACAGTTCACAAGGCCAAATGCTTTCTCTGCAACGACAATAACAGTGCTGGCCGGGATAGAGTTTGTATTAAAAAAATCCAAGGCATGTATTAAAAACTGGGTATTTGCTGTCATTGATCTGCCAGCTATAAAACCCGTCTCATCACTACAAATAGTCTCCTGAGCTGCAAAAAAAAGCGCTCGCCCCACACGTTCAGTAGTATTTTATAATCTGAATTCAGAAGACTAATGGGCTTATATGAATTGACGTCCGCCGGATTTTTTACTTGTTTGTCAAAGGATACAATTATTGATTCTTTAAAACTAGTCGGAACTAACCCATCTCCTTTTATATAATTAAATAATTTCTTCAAGGGAGTGATCAATTCCCCTAAGAAAACTTCATAGAATTCAATAGGGAATCCAACCTGTCCACATGCTTCAGCCCCAGCTGTTGCTTTAGTGGCAGCCAAGATCTCATCAGAATCCACATTTGATCCCACTAAACAAATCCTATTCTCCTATAGTATGGGAATATCCATATTAAAAAAATACTCCTGGATCTTCTCTTCCTCCACCAGATATTCAGTAGAGTAAAGTCAATGGAAATGTTCCAGAAGTATCTGGGGAATCTCGCTACTATCGGCTTCACTTCGACCTGTCTAAGGGTCAAGCACTTTTCATATAATTGCGGCTTCTAGTTTTTTTCTAGTTGAGTTAGCCAGGAATTTACCTATTAACTGGCTTTACTCATAACCCCTTTTTGAAACATTTGTGAACTACAAATCTTCTCTAAAACAAAAAAATCCCTCAGTGCTATTCTTGCTAGCTCAAGATGATTAGGAAGCAATTGAAGTTGGAGAGCATATTCCTTTTCCACCTTTAATTGTAGTTCAGCTATTTTTAACCTCCAGGTATTTACTTGAGCGTCTGTAAAGGCAATTATTTGACCGCGGACAGCCGCCTTGAACCCACCCCAAATTGAGAAGGGCTCCGCTGTATTCTCATTGATATCAAAATATTCAGATATACACTTTCTGAATTCTTTCACCCAGTCCTGATACTGCAAGAGGAGTCGGTCCAGCTGCCACCTACCGTCTCCCCTAAACACCATTTCTGGCCCAACATAAGCATGATCTGAAAAAGGATTACACCCGATATCAACCTTAAGAACTTGAAGAACCGAATCGGTAAATACCGAATCGGAGATACAAAAAACAAGCTATTGAGCAAACAACCAATCATGTGCCTCTACCCCACCCTCCAACCAAGCAACAGAGGAACCAACCAATCCTGTGCATCCACCCCACCCCACAACCAGGAAGTGGCCACACCCATGCAGGTGCAGACTAACTGAACATCCAGGAGAGGTGTGAGACACTGACTGGCTGTACTGAGCTGAGCTGAGCAGACGTCCAGGATGGATTCACAAGACTCCCAGAGGGAAGGTGCTGACCGGAAAAGGAAACTAAAGTTCAGCAGAGGTGAACTGCAGGTGCTGGTGGAGGAGGTGGTAAAACACCACACCCAGCTGTTTGGCACACAGTCTCTGCAGGTAGCAGAGGCTGTGAAGAGGAACACCTGGCTGGGTATCCAGGCTAAGGTGAACGCCATAGGGGTGACTACAAGGGAAGTAGATGACATCAAGAAAATATGGTATGATCTGAGGATCATCACTAAGAAGAAGCTGGCATCACAGAGAAAAGAGTCCAATGTCACAGGGGGAGGAAGGAGCAGGGCACCTGCCCTTACAGACCTGGAACAGCTCGTGGAGTCCACCCTGGAGCCAGAGAGTATATTTGGGATTGGTGATGCTGACAGCTCAGCCCGAGCTGCAACAAAACAAGGTAAGGGACATGTCCATAATTCCTCCCCGCCTTGCCTGTCTGCCTTCCCCAATGTGGCTGTGTGTTACACACCCCAATACAGGCTTTGGAATAGACCAGCAATGCATCATGGGAGAGGTAGTCATTGCAATATGCATCAGTACAGTCATCATGAAAGAATACCAGGCATGCCACACACTACATTTAGAGGCAGTTGAGGACCATGACATTGTGTGACTGGATTGTAATTTAATATTGAAATACAGGGTTGCAGCACCACTAAGTCAATGTCCATATCTGTCCACAGGAGAATCATCGCACAGGACTGTGCAGGAGACCTCCTCTGATGAGGAAAGGGAGGGTGACACCCAACCTGAGCCAGTAGAGGCAAACGTTGTTGGGATTCCGTCCACTCCTGTAGCTGTGCACAGAGGTGCAAGATGCCATAGGGTCCGGGAGGGAAGCACAAGTGGCCATGGTGGCGGGGTGTTCTGCGGGCTTGAGGGCACAATGGTCAAAGTGCAGTGCCTGCAAGCAAAAGCAATTACTGCAGTACAAAGACAAATGCGCCACCTGAACAGTAACATGGAAAACATGAACCAGGGCATCACCTCCATGGCGGAGAGCATGAGGGACATGGCAGATGGGATGAGGGACATGTCCCAGTGCATGATGTCACTTTGTGAAGAACTGCATGATGACCGCACAGAGAGTTGCTGGGAGAGGCAGTGCATGCAGCATCAGACAAAGACCATGAACCGACTTGCAACAGCAACTTCACTGCTATGTCGCCGTTCTGTTGCGATGCAGGAGGGGCTGGTGCACTGCTGCACAAATCTTACCAGGGGGATGGGGAGAGTTACAACTGCGATGGAAGTGCTGCTGACAAACCAGTCAGCCAACGCTAGAGATGTAGGTGTAGGGGACACTGATGACACCACCAGCAGGAGCAGCAGCAGCAGCCCTATACAGGACATTAGGAGGCGCAGCAGACGCCAAACTACAGGCCCTGGCTCAACAGCCAATGTTCAATCCCAACCTCACTCCAGAGGACATGTTAGGGTGAGGTAACCTGTGTCCGCCTAGTTAGGCTTGGCACAATTTGGACTACAATGATGTGTCATTTGACATTTACCATAGTGCCCATTAAACTACGTCATTCACATTCAACCCCTGGCTGTGTCTCCTTACTTACTTAAAAATAGCTAAATATGATCTCTGCCCGTCTCAGTCTCCCATCAGTAGCTGGTGCAACTCCTGCTGCATAGGGCTCTGGCTGTTCAGTTCCATCATCAATGTGCTCATGATGGGGTATTTCCACTTCGGTGCCTTTTTTAGTGGCCAGGTTGTGCAGCATGGCACAGGTCGCAATGATTTTACAGCCGATGATAGGAGTGTACTGCTGGCCACCTCCACTCTTGTGGAGGCAGCGGAACCTGCTTTTTAAATGTCCAAATGTGCGTTCAACAACGTTGCATGTTTCTCTGTGTGCCAGATTGTAACGTCTCTCACTCCTGGTAGATGGATTCAGGTAGGGGGTGAGAACAAATGACTGCACAGCATAAGCGCTATCACCTAGGTGGAAAAGGGAGTGCCATGAGTTACATATTAAAAATACATTCATGTGCATTATCTATCAGGGTGGGTCACAGTTATTTACCTAGCAGGTATCCTTCACCAAATTCTCCAGCAGCAAGGCGTGTGTAGATCCCACTGTTCTGGAATATGTACGAGTCGTGGGTGCTCCACGGAAATTTGGCCACAATGTCTGTTATCATGTTGCCAGGGTTGCATATCACCTGCACATTGATTGATTGGGTTGACTTTTGGTTCCTGTAGATGTATTCTGTGGCTGCAGGTGGGCAGATTGGGATGTGGGTGCCATCTATACAGCCTATGACGTGAGGGAACTGTGCCAGTTGATAGAACTCAGTTTTGGTCTTGAGCAGTTCTGCATGTGTGTCAGGGAAGCTGATGTAATGATGCATTCTCTGCATCATGGCGTCCAGGAACTTACGGAAGAAACGGGACAGGCAGCTCTGGGGCACCCTACCTACCGCAGCAATCACACTCTGGTAACTCCCAGATGCAAGCAGGTGTAGGCTACAGAGCACCTGCACATGGGGTGGGATGGCGTGCGCCCTTGGTGTTGGGTGCTCCAGTAGTGGGTGCAGGTCCCTGATCAACTCCAGGATGGTTTGGGGGTGAAATCTGTACCTTTGCAATACCTCTGCCTCAGTGAGTTGGAAGAGCGTAATCCTCTGCCTGTAGACTTGCTCCACCCTCATCCAAACCCTCTCTCCTGCTGTCTGGAGCCGTAGCCGCCTTTCATTGACGTAGAATGCCGCCATTCTGGTCACAGTCTTGAATTTTGGGGCCTTTTTTATAGCCTGCACCTGGTTACCACCTGCTTTCACTCCATGGTAAATACTGACTCTTAAATACCGAATTTCATGAAATTCAGTATTTTTGAGGTTTCCTACATCTCAAAACGCATTTTTTACTATTTCTTATTTACCGATTCAGTTAATACGAAATCGGTAAATAACAAATTAAGTATATTCTGAATCGGTAAATTACCGACTTGTATTTACCGAATCGGTCAATTTTTGACTCCTACATCTCAAAAACCCAATTCCGGTCGGTAAAGGCCGAAATTCGGTAATTTCGGCCGTTACCGACCGGTAATTGGCTACCTACATCTGGCCCCTAGTCATACGAAAAAAATCAATCTGTGACGCTGTTCGAAAACGACACGAATTACAAGTATAATACTCTTTATCAAGATTCATTACCCACCATGGATCTACCAGTTGATATTCTGTTCTAATGGCTTCCACTATCTTTTTGGTATTGGGTTTCAATTGTTTTTAATTTTATTAGAAGTTTCTCAGGTCCTGTATGAAGTTAAAATCCCCTCCAAAAATAAGCTGCCCAGGGGCACTTAACATAAGCTCTTTTATTTCGACCAGGCCTAAGATATCATCTGACACAGGACCGTAGTAATTTATAAAATTTTACATTTTCCCCTGCAGCCTTGTTATCAGCCAAGTCCATCTACCATGTACGTCCCTATGTATTGGTATAAATTCCCTGGGGAGTTGTTTAGAGAAATAAATGGCAACTCCTTTCATGGCGAGACCTGCAGATGCAAAAAAACATGAGAAAAGACCCTGGGAACAAATAATTTAGGAGAATTAGATTTTAATTGTGTCTCCTGGAAGAACAGCACTTGTGGATTGAGTGATGTCAACCATCTTATCAAAGCACCATACTTCTTTATGTTTAAAATTCCATTTACATTAACTGGTAGGATGTTGCATTTACTGGTTTCCATTATTAAATGTTTCTGTTGACATTTTCGATTGTATAGTCTCAATATCTTCTGCTCTTACTCTTTTTGCCTGTAATAAACCCTGACCCCCCCACCCTACCCACCCTAGGAAGAGCACCCCCCATGAAATGTGGAAGAACCCCTTCCAACCATGCTGACCACATTTTGCCCCCCCCACCTACCCTCATGGGTGTCATGAAATTATACCCTGAGTGACCCCGCTGACCCCGGGGCCCCCCACAGTACTTTCAAAGAAAACCAAAATTGACTGTCTAGTAAAAACATATTTTATTAAAGGCAAAGAAACCATCTAGTAGATGTAGCTAAATATCCATGTTTAAGCTCTTGATCCTGACGAAATCTCTTTTAATAGCGCCACAGCTTCTTCTAAATCGGAATACATAAAAAACTTCCCCTTTACTAGAACTTTCAATTTCGACTGTTGCGCAATAGATGCTTAGGCACCATGGGGTTTAAACAAATGAAGGATCTTAACAAATTCCTTTCTTCTTCGAGCAGCAGCGGCAGTCATGTCAGAAAATATACGGTACTTGATGGTCTCATTTACAACAAACTGCCTCTGCTGAATCTCCCTTGTCAAAATTCTTTCCTTGATACGAAAATCTGCTAAATTCAGCAGGATAGTTCTTGGTATCATGGAATTGAGAAAAGGTTGTTCCGGGACTCAATGGGCTCTTGTAATGGTGAGGTCACCCTCAAACTCCAGAAGAACATTCTTTTTAATAAATGAGTTAACCCATTGGAGGGTTTGGGAGCCTTCGATACCCTCTGGAAGTCCCACAATCCGGAGATTGGTCCTCCGAGAATGGTTTTCGAGCTCCTCCAATTTAATTCTCCAGGTAGCTTTTATTTTTCACTGCCTCCTTTACCTCCCCCATAACCACATTAATTTGGTCCTCCAATGCCGAAATTCTAGCTTCTGCTTCCTGAAGTCTGATGGGGAAACATGTCATTGTTTATTCTATTTTCCCCAATGTTAGATGCAGAGCGGCAAGTTCCAGTTGCAGAGTTTTTTTCATTTTGCGGACCTCTTCCAATATCAGGTTAAGCATGTCTTTAATATCTAACTGGTACACACCCGTCGTCTCCGTATTTTGACTGGAATTACTTTGTGGATGATCAATAACACAGCTCGTACTTCCAGTCTTAGAGTCTACCTCAGCTGATACAGCTTCTGGCAGTACTTGCCCTTGAGATCCCAGTTGGAATGAAGATTGAGTTTGCGACCAAGACTCCGTTTGCGAACTTATCAAGCTCAAGGGGATATCCATCACTGTCCCTCTATCTTTGACCATTGCATCTTGACCCTGAGATGGATTTGGCTTGGACATGGTCTTTTCCCCTATACTCAAGGATGTTAGCGATATCGAGGGTGCTACAGAGCCTTGTGCTTGTACTTGAATCAAACCTTGTTGCAGCATCTGGGCCCACTGATATTCAGCTGTAGGGTCAGATATGAGATTTTGCGACTCTTTGGGAGCTGGGTCTAATACCGGGTCTGATCATTATACTGAAGAGACTGATCCAGACCCTGATGATACTGTTTTAGATGGTTTGATAGTTGAACTTAGGTTTAGAGAGGAAGGTTGTAGAATGGTTTTCTTGACAAACAATGGAAAATCCTTCACTTCCCTGAAGCCTTTCTTTAGGTCATCCAATTCCGGGTTACCCTGTTGAACTTTAGTCGATACAACAGTAGCTTCTATCAGCTCTGATGTAATATCTGCCTGATCAATCATTAGCTCTTCCTGTTCCTCATATTCCTTATATTGTGGAGAGACGGTAGTGGGGGGTATCTCCTCCTCCAAGCTCTTGAGGGTGGTGTCAAGACCTGGAGAGCCAAGGTTTGGTTCCTTGTTGGCCCGACGCGTTGCTTTTTTGCCTGGGCCAGGCATGTTTTTGCCTTAAGACGAGCTACAGAACTTGCTGTGTTAACAGCATTCACGTTCTTCTGGGGTTTACCCATTTGTTTCTTCCTTTTCCTCTTATTTTCTGCTCTCTGTGTCTCTGTGTCACAATATATCGCCTTTCTGTCCACTTTAATTCACAGTTTTTCTGTTTTTTATATTTTTTACCCCTTGTGAGGCTGATAACAGTTAATTTGTGCCTTTCTGTATCCTGTTACACACCCACCAGCTCCTTATCGCGTTATGAGTTAACCCAAATGATCTATACCTGGATTATTTCTCCTTTCCGACTAATGCTTCTTCCAGGGGCTGTTCACTCCGCCTTCTGCCTTCCGTCTTGTCCAACAGTCTGTGCGTCTCTCCTCCGACCTGCAAGATGCTCCTGTCACACCCGATGAGAATCCAGCAACCAACACTGAAAAGAAATCAGCCTTGACCCGACTCAGCTGACACCGGACGCGCCACCCCTCACTGGACGCGCTGGACACACTGAAGCCTGACTGTCATTTCTCGCACCGGTCAGGTGCCTCACATTTACCTTTGGCGCTCTCAGAGCCAGATACACAGCCCGCTCAAGAAGGGAAGGCTTCCTGCCTCTCTCGAGCCCCGTTGCTCACCGCCGAGTCTTCCTTTCCAAAAAATGCTTTCCAGTCGCTGCATCGCTTAAACGCCAAGCCAGATACTTTCCGCCATTACTGAGGGAGGGTGGGGCTGCGGGTCACCTGTGGCTACACGGAGGCGTGGTTCTCCGTAGCCTATCCTGAAGCTGCTCTCATGTGAGAGCAGCTTCAGGCTTGGCCGCAGTGCAGGCTGGGAGCCTATGCCTGCCTGGAGCTGCAGAGAGGAGCGAAAGAGCAAAGGCCATGCTTGAGGGCAGTAGGTAAGTTTTCTTTTTTCTTTTGTTGTATTCGTTGTCCCCCTCCCTACCTCTTTTGTACATGTATTTTTCTTTCCAGTGTCTCCTGTTAACCCCCACTCCTCAGCCCCCGACTCACCTCGTTCACCAATTCCAGCTGCTCCTATGAAGTTCAGTATTCATTTACATTTTTCTTTTTTTATAAAAAGTTTTTTTTTAATTATTTGCAAAAAACAAGCTCTAGTTACAACAAACACAGGCGTCACTTCCAGGGCATTCAGAGAATAAACAGATACTTTCGAGAATCATCAGGGTTACAGCTTCATGAAGGTCACATTTAAAATTAGGATCAATGGTATTTACCATGTTTACAAATCAGTCAGCTCTTCGTCCCATGCAATACAGGGAGGTTCACGGATATTCCCCCTATATTCGTTCCATTTAGTCTATATTGCCACCCATTTCCGCGGGCACCCCCGAGCCACATATTCCGTTCTCTCCTGAAGCATGCTCCAGTCCATATCCTTTTTCCAGGGGTCCCGAGTGGGTGGTGCCTCCGCCCCCCACAGTCGCGCAATATTTCGTTTAGCGATCACTAAACCTAGTGTGACCCACAGTTTCCCTTTAGGTAAAGGTCCGAAGGCTCCCATATATTGAGGAGACACCTCTTCGCCTCAGGCCGCACCTCCACTCCCCACACCTCACTCATACAGTGCAACACCCGGGACGAGTAAGCCTATATCTCCCGACATTCCCATATTATATGCAGGAAGGTGCCAAGCTCCCCACACCCTCTGCGGCAGAGCCCATCCTCACTACGGCTCATCAGAACCAAGCTCGTACCAGACACGTAAACTCGGTGCGGGATTTTCAATTGGATCAGGCGTAATCTAGCGGCTATCCGCCTCCCACTTTCCCTTCAGGGCCCTCAACAGGTCTGGAGTGTGGTTTATGAGTTTCTTATACGTTAGGGAGATGGCCTTCTCCGAGAGGTGGCCATCTAGCAGCCTGTCCCCCAGAGGTGATGACTCCGGGGGTCGTGTCCCTGGGGGATGTTAGTCTGGAGTGCATGTCTGACTTGTACGTAGCGAAAGTGTTCTGACTGGGCTAGGTCATATGTCTGCTGTAGAGTGTCAAAGGATACTACCCCAGTCGGGCCTCATAGGTCTTTGACTTGTGAAATCCCAATCAGGTCCCACTTTCGAAACCCTTTGGTCCGTCGAAGAGAGCCGAGTCGTTCTGAAGCCCAGAGCGGTGTTGTCAGGGTTAGTCTCCCTGCCCACCCCAGTTTCTTCTGCGCGATGTGCCAGAGTTGGACCGAGTGTTTAGTGTGGCCTATGAGGCGATATCTACCCGGCCGTGAATAAAGGGCAACTTCGTAATTGCCCCCGGGAAGGAGCCATCTATCCATCTCATATCCCGGGTCATTCCCCTCGCAGCACGTGCCGTGGTTGATGGCCGCTGGGTGCGCCGCCCAATAATATTTCTTGATATCGGGAAGTGCTAAGCCCCCGTCAAACCAGCCCTGTGTTAGTTTCTGCAGCGATATACGGGGCAGGCCAGTTCAGAGGAGGTCCCGCTAAGTTGTCTCAATAGCAGCAAAGTATCTCTGGGGAACCAGGTCCGGGTAATTTTGGAGGGCATAAAGAAATCTTGGCAACGCCATCATTTTGAACAGCGCTGCCCATCCCAGCAGGGACAAAGGGAGGGTTTTCTATACAGCCGAGTCCCTCTGGAGCTGCTGTAGGGCCGGCAGAAGGTTCCTTTCATATCTGAGGGTCCGGTCCTGAGTGATAAAAACCCCAAGAATGTGAAACCCTCTGCAGCTATTTGGATCGGGCATCCTCCGGGAAGTGGGGGGGGGGTCACCCTGCAGGACATACAGAAGGGATTTGCCCCAGTTGATACTGTACCCGGAATATTCGCCAAATTTGGTGAAGAAATCCAATGCCCTCACTATGGATTCACCCGGTTTGGTAAGATAGAGGAAAATGTCATCTGCCTAGAGCAAAATTCTTTCCTCCCACGCCGCTGCCAATCGTATTCCTGCCAGGGAAGAAGTTTGAAGGAATCCAGGCTGCAAGTGGCTCCAAGGAAAGGGCAAAAAGTAAGGGCGAGAGGGGGCACCCCTGTCGGGTCCCTCGTTCCAACTCGAAGACGTCTGAGACCTTGTTATTGACTACAACTTGCGCTCGTGGTTTCGTATATAAAAGACGCACCCAGCTCACAAATTCCGGGCCAAATCCTAGCTTTTGCAGAACAGCCCTCATATATTGCCACTCCAGAGTATCGAATGCCATTGCCGCGTCCAATGACACTACTACAGCTTCCTTGTGCAGCCGATGGCAACTTCCTATCACTCCTTGCAAACGGTGCAGATTAAGTGCTGTGTTGCGGTGTGGCATAAAGCCTGATTGGTCTGGATACACCAGTGTGTGCAGGACGGGTTTAAGCCTACGCCAGTACTTTGGCTAGGATTTTAGGATCCATATTGAGCAACGAGATTGGCTGTAAGAAGTACAGGCGTCATTGGGTTTTCCTTCATTGGGAATAGCAACAATCGTGGCCGTTCGTTGGTCTACCGGTAATACTCCCTACACTCTGCTGTCTTCAAACATCCGTTGAAGGGGTACTCCAAGGCTGCCAGATTTGAGTTTATACAGCTCCACTGGCAGGCTGTTAGGCCCGAGGGCTTTCCCAGATCGGAGATCATGAATGGCTTGTGTCGGTTCCTCTGTCCCTATTGGTGCCTCAAGAATCTCCCGTTGTTCAGCCGTTAAGGCGGGGAGAATGATACTGCTCAGGAAAGTCTTTGATTCCTCCTCCGATCTCTCCGACTTCTTAGTATATACCCTGCGGTAGTGAGCTGCAAACTCCTTCACTATCTCACGCAGTTCTGTTGAGACAGTCCCTGACTCTGTTTTGAGTTTGCGACCACCTTTGACACTTGTTGTTTTTTATCTAGCCAGGCTATAAGTTTGCCCGCTTTGTCCCCTTAGTAATATAGTCTACCCTCCCTATTTCGCGCCATGGTTTTGGCTGCATCTGTGACGAGGGCCATATACTCCGCCGTTTTGAGTTGGAGGCGGTGCTCGCGTCTGGGTCTGCGCTGCGCCTTCAAGCGCAATGAGTTCCGTCTCTACTGCTACAGTCTGGGCTTCTTGATCCTTTCTGTTACCTGCTATGACCGACAGGGCCTCACCCCCTCAGTACCGTCTTGAAGGCCTCCCACAGGACCGAGGTGGAATCCACTGAGCCCTCATTTTCCTAGAAATAGTTGTCAATTGCCTGGGACATTTTCTTTCTCGTGTCCTCTCCCTTAATGTACCAAGCATTGATTGGCGCCACGCAACCCACCTTTTGGCCACCCACAGTCAAGTGTGCCCACAGTGGAGGGTGGTCCGAGATACCTCGTGCCAAATGGGTGACCTCACGGATCGTTACATCCTGGTACATCAGTGCTAACAGGTCGTACAGTCTGGAGAAAGTGTGATGTGGGCCAGAGAAGAAGGTACATTGTTCCTGAGTTGGGTGCTTGAGACGCCAAAGATCAACTAGACCACATGCCTCCATGAGGTTAGGGAGCCACCATTGTCCTATTCCAATTTCCCTGGCCGGGTGTCTGTCCATCTCCCCTGATACTACCGCATTTATGTTGTCCCCCACCAGGAGTTGTCCCTCAGGGAGGGACAGAAGCAGTCTCCCCAGGTCATGATAGGACTGTGTCTAGAGGCTCGGCGGAATGTAGAACGCCAGCAGAGTAAGCCGGCGGCCCTCCCATGTCCCTGAGATGGCGACAAAGCGGCCCAGGGGATCCACCTCAGTACGATCGATAGTAATTGGAAAGTTGCATCGTAACAAAATACCCACACCCCTTGATCCGGATGTAAAGCCTGCATGTGCCGCTAGGTTGTATCCCCATCTATTAAGAGCGTAGCATGTATTTCCCATCAAGTGCGTCTCCTGCAGGAGAACAGCGTCAGGGGTATGTCACTTTAGAAACTGTAGTACTATACTCCGCTTCAGATTGTCCCCAGCCCGTTGACATTCCAGCTGACTAACTTCAAACTTTTATCACACGCCATGGTAGTTCAGATATGTGTGTGTCCCGCCGTCCCAGTAGTTCTCTGGTCCATGTCTCATTCTCTCAAACGTACCTCAATGTGACCCCCCAAACTGCCACCCCCCACCCCTGTCCCCCCAACTCCACCCCCAACATCCTCCAGAAATGTGCCCCTCAACAACAACCCCCCCCCCTGCTACCCTGCTCCGTAGGTTTCGAACTACCCACATCCCCAATTAGCAGAGCGCCTTTCGCCCAACCCCAACCCAGGAGTGAGGAAACATCCCCCTCCCGCTAACGTACCGAAAAAGAAGAGTGCGCCGGCCCCAGCTCCAGCCGCCGCCCACATGTGTCCCCTCCAATACACAACATTGCTGTACCCAAGATTACATTCCCAACTCATTAGTGAACACTCGTAAGTGTTCGTGTCCCACCACTGGAACTACTGAATAGGGACCCCCCAGGGAGGGTCTACTCCATCTCTTAGTTTGGAGATGCCTTGGGCTGTCTCCTTATGGTTCCACATCCCATCTGGCAATTGCAGTACTATTTGTGCTGGGAGTTCTCCCCCCTAGCCACCACCCAATTAGGAGCAGCCCATTGTCTCGGCGTTGCAGTATGTTATACGTTATAGTTTGTCAGGGCCGCGTCAGCCTCTTCTGCTGCTGGCGACCGACCTATTCCCTGAGGGATCCCCTTTTGGGGCTGGCCGACCTCGACCGCCAGGAACGCTGGCTTTGGACATCAATTTCCGACCTCCCGGCTGTGTAACCTGGTGAGGCGGCCCTGTTACCCCTCCAGGATTCGCTCTCTGGCCGAGCCTGCGCCTGCGATGACTCCCTCTCAAGCCAGTCTTGCACCTCCGATGGATCTGCCCCCCTCAATGACTTTTAATTTGGCTGGGAAGAACATCATGTATTTAAATCCCTTGTCTCTGAGTGCTGCCTTCACACCCGCAAAGGAGCACCTTTCCTGTTGGACTTGAAGCATGAAAACCTGGAAGAAGCGGATTGTGGCGTTCTCATATTGCAAGTCCCCCATCTGTCTAGCCGCCTGGAGTATAGCATCCCTGTCCCTGAAGTTCAGAATTTTTGCAATGATCGTCCTGGGCGGCGGTCCCGGGTTGGGTTTTGGAACTGGTGCATGGTGTGTGCGTGAAGATGTTAGAGAGTCGCTTAGGCTTCAGATGGGTGGTGATGAGGTCTTCCAGGAAAAGCTCCACACTGGGCCCCTCCATTCCTTCGACACTCCCGCGACACGGATGTTGCTTCTACGGGCCCTACCTTCCTGGTCCTCGAGCTCAAGGGTCATTTGCCGGTGCTGGTGTACCAGGTCGCTCACCCGCCACTCCAATGCCTCCGCGGAGGTCTGAATCTCCCGTATTGCAGACTCAATGGCCTTGGCTCTGTCCATGGTCTTGCCGAGATCCGTTCTAAGGAGGTTCACCTCTATGAAAATCTTTTCCATTTTTGTCTCAAGGTTGGTGCCCAGTGTCTGTATTGCTGCCATAATGGAAGCCAAAGACGGCTCTTTCTGGCCTGCTTGGTCTTTGGTCGCATTCCCCGCTTGAGCCTATCCCAGAGGGACCGCATGTTTGTCCAATTTGTTGGCCTGGGTGGTGGTGGTACCTTTAGGGGGCAGTCCGCCCAGCCCGGGATTATGTTGTGGGCCTCACAATGCTCCGCACCAGAGATGATTGACGAACACGCGCGGGCCCTTCCTCAGGACGGCTCCTCCATCTCAGCCAACCATGGGGGTCCCCCTTTTCCTGGTAGTACAGTCCTAGTCGTAGCCTCTGCGAGCTTAAAACGGTCACTCCCCCTCGTAGTGTTGCACCCCGCAGTCTTCTGGGATCAACAATCTTGTCCGGCCTTTCAAAACCCCTTCAAGTAATTTAAATACGTTTCAGTGCAGGCCGCGCCTCGCACCGTGGTGCCGCTGAGCTTTCGGGTGCGGGAGGCGCTCTCCCACAGTATCACGGGGGTCTCAGGGGTGCCTCACGCCTCTATGTCCCTCTCCGCTTCTCATGACCCTCAGGCCTGGCTCCAGTTCTTCGGCCTCAGCAGGCCAGCCAAGGCCCCATCCTGGTGGATGTGGAACTGGGTGGCGCAACCGTGCCTCCTCCCAGGGTGGTGCTGCGCCCCACGGCCCAGAGTATCTCCGGGGCCCCCTCACCTCCACGCTCCTCGTTACTGCCGCTCGCCGTGGTGGAAGACTCTCTAGGCTCCAATCCAGTGCTGCCTGGTTACCTCTGTGTAGGCCAGGCCCTCTGATCTTCAGTTGATCAGTTGCTCCCGCACGGGGGGACAGGATCACTCCCCGCTGTGAGGCAAGATGGCCCCGGGGGCGCTCTATCCTCCGCATCCCACTCCACAGCTTTGTTCTACCCAGGCGTCTCTCCGGGGCAGCCTCCAGTGCACACCTCTCGGCCGCGGGCAGGCCGCAAGCCGGGGCCTTGCGTGACCCCGCGTTGCGGGTGTGAGGCTCCGGGCCGATGACCAGTGCCCGGTCCCGTGACTCGGGAGCGTTTCTCCGGGCTGCCGGCAGCTTTCACCACCGAAGGCAGAGATTCCGATAGTGCTCCGTCGTGGCAGGTAGGAATTAGCAATCAAGTGCGACTCAGGGCGGATGGGGCCGGATATTTACGGGGACAGCGTTAGCTCTGACAGAGCTCCCCTTTTAGGCAGCCATCCTCGCTGGCGCCTGGCCACGCCTCCTCATTTACATTTTTCAACATTAACTAGGAACTCTCTCACATTTATAATAAATTGTGTGAATAAAGCACTAAAATGACAGCCCATTCTATGGATAATAGCCAAAATTGTAGGTAATTTCAAAGTCTTTGTCTTCTTCAGACAAACCAACCGTACATTTATGCTTTTTCTTTTACATTTGACAAACTAAGAATTATGATGGCAATAGAATGACTCTATAGGTTCGCTTATTATAAGCATATTGCAGGGCCATAAATATCAAAACAACAATACATATCAAATGTTGATTGAAAGTGGCCAGCCAAGCACCGAGTTAAGTAATTATGGGACTGATGTAGTTAGACATTTTGTAGTCAGGGAGCTTGAGATTTCCAAAATCAGGGGCTGAGGAACAGCAACACTGCAGATTGTGCTGTTCAAAGTTTACTTTGTAAGTTGAAAATATCTTACATTTTGCTATCCACGCCTACTCATAAAAATGGGTGTGTGTATCGTGCATTCCCCTTTTTTACTAGGCTGTACGCAATGCATTAATGACTTGGGACTATTATTGCTGTTACAAACCAGTGATCAGTTACTGAGACTCGAAAGTGGGTGGTGATAGATTCACAAAGTGGAATCTGTAGTTGAGGTGCAGCTTACTCTTTTTGAAAGGTGGCTGTGCATCAGAGGGATGGACAGTGGTCAAGGGAACCACCACATGATCCCCAAATGTCATCCACTGCATGGTTACATTTTATTTTGAAAGTGCCCTCTCTCCATCTACACTCAGGTCCAGGACTGCTTCAAAAAAGCAGTAGACATGCAGTGAGTAC
>NW_028250353.1:0-44488 GCF_964263255.1 Lissotriton vulgaris | reverse complement strand
ACTCATATTTCTCAAGAAAAAGAGATTGAAATGCTTAATAGAGCAAAAGAAGAATTGACTCAGAAAATTAATCAGATGAGTTTAAATAATGCAAAAGCGTTGTCAGTTCCAGTGACGATTGGCCCTATAGTTCCATTATATAGTGAGGGTCAGATTATTCCGAGAGTACATGCTTTGACGGTTCCGGTGAATGGTGTCAGAAATGTTAGTGCATCAGAGTCAGATCAGATGAAGATGTCATTGATTGATCTTTCAATAAATGGAAATGTTATTGAAACACCAAAAAGGAGTGTTCAGCTAGATCCTAGAAAGATATTGCAGAATGTGAGAGAGACAACTCCAGTTTCAGGTGGTACTGGTTCAGTGGGTCCGTCAGCGGAGGAGTTAGATGAGTGGATAAAGGGAATGGCATCTAGTAAAACGAAATCGAAAATGGATGTAGGTAAATTGAGTATAGATCTAGAAGAGATGATTGTTGGAACAATTAGTCCAGAGAGATTGGGTTCTTATCAAGATGAAGAGTTGTTATATTTGTGTAAAAATATGAAATGAAAAGCAAAACATTTACAAGAGAAATTGGCAGAGGCTGCATGAGAATATGGTATTAATAATGAGAAGTCAAGAGATTTGCAAAAGACATTTAGATTAGATTTTAGTGACAAGGATCTAGAGAGTTTGAATGCTTCTGGAAAACGGTTGCAGATAAAAGAGTTGATTAATACTCTGAAAAGATGGAGTGATGTAGAAATATGGAAAGGTAGATAGACGAGAGAGAAAGAAGAGCTAAATAGAAAGCAAAAACTACCCTGCCAGGTTTAATTAAATGGTCCCATCAAAGGATCCAAAGGGTAAGGGGGGGTGACACGATTCTACGCATCAGAGCCAGCGATACATCATACAAATTCAGAACATCTTATTAGGAAAATAGAAATAATTTATGGATTAAGTAACAATTCATAAATGGAATCCATAGAAAAACCTTAAGGCATATATACAAACATAGAAAAAATATAGGGCTTAATATGTCTCATGATTAAAATTCAGGCAGAAAAAAGTGTTTATTCGCGCCCCATACACTCCCACAGTCATTCACTAAACATACATACACTTCTCAGTCTCACTCACTATATAAATAATACAGTCATACACATGCAGTCATAAAGGGACATAGGAGCCTGCAAAAGACAAATTCAATAGTTGCTAGGACTAAAGGAACAACATGGAGGCAGGAAAAAATGGGGTGCAGTAAATTATCGTAAGCTACACTTGAGGCCATCCATGTGGGTCACGCCAACGCGCGTTTCAATGCAAGGCCGGTTTGGGCTGCATCTTCATCAGGGCAGGGAAGACCAGGGGAGGGGACATACACACTGTGAATGAAAAAAGAGTTTGTTATGTGCGGATCATATAGGTGGATACATATTTAATACATACATTAAAAATTGAGTTAGACACATTTTAACAAACGGGATATGATTTCATAATACACATGCATATTTTAGAAGAATTAATATGATGGGCTGGCTTAAGGTGTGTGTCACAGCTCTGAAAGCATAGTCACTCAAGGCGTAAGAATTCTTACTGTTTCTCCTCGATGGGAGGAACACTCAGGGCAGCTAGGGATAGGCCCAAGAACAGCAGTAACAAACCAAGCAGGCAATCAGTATGATACCAAAACATACATTCAATAGGACATCTGAGTATCTACAAGTAGAGGGTAGGGGGCAATTTTTTCGGGGTAATTCCACAGGTACTACTTGGAATCTGCAGGTATGGTCTTTATACCATAAAGGGACCTCATTGTGCTCATAGTAAGGAATAAGACCTAGGTAGGAGCCGGTCAACGATGAAATACAGAGAAAGGATAATCTTACCACTTTTCTCACTATAGAGCCATAGCATCATATATATTCATCCGAATCGAGCAGGATTCCTGCAGGTTGGTAGTTCTCTGTGGTCTAAATAGTTATGAGCTGGTGTGGCTTCGGGGTTAAAAGGATCCTATGGGTGAGATAAAAAGTTAGAAAATCAGGGGAGGCTGACTGCGGATTTAGTCCAGGCTGTTTTGGTCTAGGCATTTTTCGTGTCATGCACCTCAATTCCAGGGGGTTCTGATAGAGCTCTAAATCTAAAGAAACGAGAGCGAACCCTGATCCCCTAGTAGTGAAAGGTTACCTTATGGGGCGCGGGACAATATGAGCATATCTTTCTTTTTTTTTTAAAACGGCGCGTCCAAGCGGAAGGAAATATGCAAGTAAGGTGATAAAGAATCACATTAAACAAATCGGAAAGGAGGGGTGTCAGGTTCTGATTAGAAGCTGGAAACTAGGGGATCAATGCATGGCTCAGGGTAGAGGAAAGAAGAGGCTACCTGATGGAGGAGGAGCATAGGCTGCTGGTTTCGAAGAGGCCGATCGATTGTTCCTATCAGGGCACGAGAACAGCATTCAGAAGGTGATATTTAAGATGTAGATGTATTCCCCGTCCAAGTGGGACAAAGTGTAGAATCTCGGACGGTCATGAGACCCCTGTCGGGATAAATATTATATATTATTCTCAAAAGGGGACATGCTCCTGGGACACAAGCAATAGTGAGGGATACTCGCAAGCAAAAAGCGCTCTTACCTCGCAGCAGCCGCAGTCGGCACACCGCTACCGGGTTAGGTGACGGGGCCCTCCAATATCAGGATAGGAATCTCGGCATGCAGGGCGAGGGGATCTAAAATAGATAAAAAGGGGATATTGAAACATGGGAGCCACGAGTTATGGCATGAACAAATCTAGGGCGCTGCTGGGATGTACGCGACGAGGGCCTTACCTGGATAGTGAAGATCGATGCGGACCGCAATGGCGGCGTCCTCTCTCACCGGAGGCAAAAGCAGAGGCAAGCCGGAACAAAAAGGCCCAGCCTTTTAAAGTCTGTTTAGGAATTCGATTCAGGTGAGAGAGGGCGCGCAGAGACATGATCAGGTAGGCGGCGTCAATGACCATTTCCAAAACAAAGCGATAGGCGATAGTGAAGACGGGCCCGGGGTAGAGCGGAGTCTAGGCGGCGGCCATCTTTGAAAGGATAAAAAATTGAATATTAACATCAGTAGAGAGTCCTTTGGTAGGCATTAACGCCATAATGAAAAACTCCCTCAGTTCGGGCAGAGATCACACAAAGATTGAATAAACTCGCAGAGTTAGATAAAAATAGGGGCTCCTTTGTAATCGCTCGGAGCGCAGTTTGGGGGTGGGTGATAATCGGGTGGCCATCTTGGAACGGGGCCTCATATATGCATAGGTCCGCAAAGTATAGATAATAAAGAAAGAGCAAGGGTAACTAAATAAAGGAAACTGGCAAAAAGAGGTTCAAGCTTTCAGGGTTGATACTTTCATAGGGACAAGGATCATAAGAAAATCTGGTTCACAGCAGGGCATTGGGCCATGGGCATTCTTCGTTGTGTCCTTTACTGACAGAGTCGAACATAAAATCCAGAAAACCTCTCTTTTCTTGAGGAGGTTGGCGGAGTCAAATCCAGGCTGGGCCATTATTTTCTCCAAGATGAACCATCGGAGGTCCTTTTCATTATGGCCTTTATCCAGCCAGTGAGAAACTAGTGGGGCAGAGATTTTCCTGTTTCGGATGTTGGATTTGTGTTCCCCGATTCTCAGGCGGCATTCGCGTCCAGTTTCGCCAACATAGGGCTGATTGCACGGGCAGAGGATGATGTAAACGATGTTGGCAGTTCGGCAGTTAGTCATTTTTTTGTTTCGAGCCACCGATAACGTGCGCTCAGTGGTGCTCACTGAATCGCCTATGATGGCGTGGGGGCAGGCATGGCATGTGCCACATCAGTGGTTGCCAAAAAATGGATTCTGCATTGGTGATGGCCTTTTGGATGCTGGGGGGAACCTCCAGCATTTTCCCCCTGACAAGATGATTCTTTAAGTTTCTGTTTCTTCTGAATGCGAATATTGGTCGGCCAAGGGGAGTTTGTTCCTTCTCCAGGTTGAGGAGATGCCAACTGGAGTTGATGACCTGTTGGATTTTGTGGTTCATATTGGAATTACGTGTAATATACACCAGTCTTTCTAGAGGTTCAGACATGGAGGATTCAAACATCAAATCCCGGTTTGTATATCTGGCTCTTTTGAAGGAGTCCTTGATGAGCTTTCAGGGATAGCCACGATGGAATAATTTCTCCTTCAGAATATCAGATTGCCGTAGGTAGTCATTGATGTCGGTACAATTCCTTATAATACGAAGGAACTGACTGTAGGGGGTGCTGTCTTTTTGATTCCTCGGGTGAAAACTGGAGTATTGTAACAGGGTATTCCTGGCGGTGGGCTTAGTGTATAAGGACACTTTTAAGGAATTATCAAGATGTTCAACCCAGATATCCAGGAATTCAATCCTTTGATGGCTATAGTGGCTGGTAAAGCTCAGATTAGGGTCAGCCGCATTCAGCCATGATATATATTCCTCCAGGGCCCTATGGTCCCCATTTCAAATTAGGAAGACCTCGTCGTGGAAGGGGGTATTTCGTTAAAGATGTTAAGAAAGAAGAAGCACTTGTGAATAAGGGTGTGGTCACATCTCCTTTCCTTCCATTAAAAGAAATGGAGCCTGGTGAGATGATATATCCAATGAGAGAAGATCCAGGTGGTGGATATGTTCATATTCCTTGGTCAAGGCAGGATATATTGTCTTTGACAAATGATTTCCCTAGATTAGAGAGAAACCAGTTGAATGATACAAACAAGTAGAGAGATTTGTGAAAGTTTCAAAAGTTTTCTTAAAAGACTTGGATGGCCTTTTTGATATTGTGGTTCCAGCTGATTTGTGGGCAGAATGTAAAATTGATTTGATTGGCCTAAAGATGAATATCCTAGAAATATCAAAACAGGAGCACCTTTGGACGAGGTGATGAAGAAATGTAATCAAGTGATTACTTATTTGAAGGGTAAAATTTCCTCAAAAGAAACAGATTGGGTTAAGATTGATAGGACGATGCAGGAGTCGAAAGAATCGGTACATGCTTACTATGAAAGACATTTACAGATGTTTAAACAATACAGTGGTTTTCAGAATATCACAGACAAAACAATGGGACAGTTTGTTTATAGGTTGGTGTTTGGATTAAAACCGGAGATTAGTGCTATGATTCAGCAACACTTGATCTGTTGGTAGAGTAAGACAAATGATGAAATCTGGAGATATGCAAAATATTGAAGTGATGATATTGAGTCCAGACATAAAACGATGAAAGATAAAGTGATGTGGGCACAGCTGAGAGTAGCAAAACAGAAAAATGAGAATTGTACTGATGGTTCACATGTAAGTTTCCAGATGAAAGTGTGGTACTGAAAATTCTGGACCCTGCTATGGTGTGGTACCGAAGCTTTACACTTGTGTCAAAAATATCATCATACCATGACGAATTTGGTATCGGCAGACCAGTAATGATTAAGATATTATGCCTGTGCATTTGCGTCACGATTGAGTGACGAAATCACCCTTAAATCATAGTTTTCATCTTGAACCCTCGGGTTCCATTTTGTGAGCGGCATCCATCTTGTGATTGCCCTTACATAGTCAATTGACCAAGGCCGAATTCGATCCAAAAGGACACGTACACCTTTGCTGACTCCTCTGTGACCTGGGCGAGCTGACTCCACTGCCTCAAGCCAAACCTGTTCGGGCAGTCCTCATCCCAATGGCCGAGCGAGATTAGCATCAAAGCACAACATGCCATAAACCGTTCATCGCATCCAAGCCATGTTTTATCACACACACACCTGTCCCTGTTTCTTCTTTATGGTCTGTTTTACAAGGAGGAGGTGCCCGATTTTATTAGGGGTTCATCGATATCTGATGGAAGTTCTGGGCCTTGCTGGGTAATCTATCACGAACTGGACAAACCAAAGTATGGGCTTGCCATCATGACTCTGCTTTTTCTTTGCAATGAAAATATGTATATGGCCAAACTGTAAAACTAGGAATTCTTGCCTGAGGCTGATATTTGTGTATAAAAAGAGAAGGCTGGTCCTGTAAAAACGAGCAGTCTCCTGAGAACATACATGCGCTATATGCTGTTGTACTTCTAGGATACCTGTTACTGGTTGCAGCCAATAAACTCGATCCTTGACATCACCTAGAAGACTCTGTGTTTCTGTGGTCCAAAACAGGAAGGACTCAAGAGGTCTCTGGGTGTTCCCCCTGGCACGGCCGGGTCCCTAAAAACCCGGTACCTCAGTTGGCGCCCAACTCGGGGCGGTATCAAGCGGTGTCGGTCCAAGCCAGATGTTCGTGAGGAGCTTCGTGTGAAAATTCCAGAGGACGGCCAGCCACTTCAGCGACCCGTGCATGTCGACGTGGTTCCGAAGGTCTTTGCTGCGAGGTTCCCCGCGTCCCGACGGCTACGAAGGACTGCTGCCCTGACTATCACCCTGTTTTGGACCCATTGATGCTTGGTAGAGCGAAACGATAGACGAGTCTTCTAGTGACGTCATCGATCTTCAATACTTCAGTTAAGTATAAGTGGAGCGTCTCCCAGTCCTTAGTTTGGTTCTTAGTTTGATATCCTTTGAGATACGCTTTGATTTGGAACTTGCAAGTGCCAAAGCCGAGGGACTCGTGTATTCACGAGACTATCGTATTCGATAATCCTTTGAAGTTTGAAGCTAGACTAGTGAGCGAAGATGCCTGGTTTTAGCAGACTTGGAAACTTGTTTTGTCTTGGTTGTAATAGGGACTCCCGATTAGAGGACTCGTGTCTGGTTCCTCCGATTGGAACTCCAACATATGAGCTCTATGTGAAGCATGGCGTAGGCCCTATCACATATAATGAAGTGTGGATCCGATACACCAGAAACGATGGTGTTTTAAAATGGCCTCAATATGGTAGCTTTGACACAGAGATCTTAGATAATCTAGAGGTGAAACTTTTCAAGAAGAAAGCCCGGCCGGCGATGTTTGACTCCTTTCGCCTATTGCGCAAAGAAGCCAAACAGAAAGAAATGAAATTAGCAAAGAAAAATAAACGAGGTATGTCGATGGTACAAGCTGCCATTGCGTTTAGAGATAACGAGGAAGAGCAAGAGAGTGAACAAACACTTAGAAGTAGGAAGCTAGCAGTAGATAAATGCTACCCAGTTCTGCCAAATAAAGGACAAGGATCAAAAGAGACAATTGAGAAGGATCCTTTAATGTCTCATCTACTGAGTTCACCACCTCCATATGCGCAAAGTGCTACAGCACCGCAGCAACCTTTGGTTGTGCTACCCCCTATTGTTGGACAACAAGTTCTAATACAATCACCAGCTCCTCTTCAGCTGGTTTCTACTTCTCCGGCGCAGCCCTCTCAAGGGCCGCCGCCTTTGCTACATACTTCATCTACCTTTTCTACGACTTCGCCTACTGCTCCATCTGCTTATCCTAATGCTCCCTCTGCTACTGCCTCAACTTCTAATTTACATCAGCCTGTCTTTTCTGGCGCATCTGCCTTTTCGTTAGCTTCTCCTTCTGTTCGACGGAGAGTGGCAAACACTGTTACTGGTCTTTTCTCACCTTTCTTTGGGTCGCCTAAGACGACCCCTAACCCAGAACGAAGACAGTTGCGGAGTCGACTGCCTGACTACAAAGAGAGAGAAGTACTGAATGAGTTAGCACGTAAATGGGTTACTGATACTGTAATATATGATGTTCAGTCCGTCATGGAAGTCTTCCATCAGTGGGAAGCATCCACACAGAGATATGTTTTTGAACAAATGTGTATATTCTTGTGTGAAGATTTGGAGGGAAATGATCCAGAGTATGACATGCCTGAATTATTCCGTGTGCGATTCAAGTTCGCAGAAGGCATGATTGTGGTGCCGATGTTGAACAAGCAATAAAAATGTTGTTGTCTTATAGGAGTAAGGGAAGCAATTCCAGATCACTTTCTGAGTATGACATGCCAGGTAGGAAAAAGGCGCGACAGTATCCCATGAGAGACGTTCCCCCAGTTTGGAGGGAAGGTAACGCAAATGCGAATCCAGCCATTCCCCCGCATTTTCAACGTGTATGGGTACATGTTCCTTGGAAAAGATCTGAAGTTTTAGCGCTCAAGCAGACACTGCCAGATCCCCGCAAAAATCCTGCAGGGTATTATAAGGAGTTATCACAAACTGCCAGCTCCTGTATCATGAATCTAGCAGATGTAGACATGTTGTTTGGAAACGTTGTTCCACAGTCTTTATGGGGAAAGATTCGTCATGCAGATCATGATAAAGAATTAGTTGACACATGGGTTAATATCGCTGCTGCTGATGCTAGACAAGTTGGTGGCTCTAAGCCCGAGCCTTTAGTAGCAGAACTTCCTGGTAGGATTATTGCGTATATGAAGACCTTAATGCCCGAATTGTGTGTGAATTGGAACAAGTTGTCTGCGTGCAAACAGAAAAAAGATGAGAATGTGTCTGACTTTTTCACGCGGTTTGAAGAGACTTTCGTCGATCATAGTGGTCAGGATATGGCTACTGAGGGTGGCCAAAGATTGTTTGTTGACAAATTTGTACAAAATTTACTTCTTGAACTGTGTAATAAGTTGAAGGATTCAGAGAGTGCATGGGCTGTTTCCACGTCAGCGCAGATTTTAGCTACAGCCCAGTACTATGAAAATAGGTGCAAAGATGAGCTAGAGAAAGCAGATAAAAAGACGAAAGAATTGAAAACTAAAGTCCTTCTACAGCAAGCTTATCCACCTTGTACTGCTAGCCAGAACGATTATCAGCAACCCCAGCAGTATTCGAGGGACTCGCAAAGAAATGAGTCTTCTCAACGGCGTTTACCGTATGGTCCGAATCAGGGTGCGTACTGCAAGGAAGAGGGTCATTTCAAGATTAATTGTCCGGCTTTGTTACGGCGTTTGAATGGTGTTTGTGGTGCAAGAGGTAGAGGTGTTCAGCAGGCCCCTAGAGGTAGGGGTCGTGGAAATTTCCACCAAAATGCTCCTTCTTTTCCGCCTCAGAATTCTATGAATAGTTTTGACCAACAGAATAACGCGTTGTCCAGGACAGCACAGTACTACGCTGATGACTACTATGCAGAAAACGAGAATGAGGGTAATGATTGCTAGGACAGCCATGGACAATGAGAGGGAGTTGTTTCAGTTCCAGTAGATCAGAATGGACCTTATGTTGAGGTGATTACATCAGGTGTGTCACAGCCTTTTCTGTTGGATACTGGTGCTACAAAGAGTTCTATTATGCACTCAAAACTTCCTGGCGCACCTTTGTCTGGCGAAATGAATGTTTCAGTAGGTTTTTCTGACGCCCCGGTTAGGAACCCGATCTCTAGTCCCATGTCCCTTTCTGTTGGGCCATGTGAATTAGAAGCACCCCTCATTCTTACAACAGGTTGTGGTGAAAACTTGTTAGGATTGGATCTGTTAAAGAGACTATATGCGACTTTGTACTGTTCTCCTTCGGGAGTACACCTTACACTGGGTAAGAAAGTGGTTTCTCCAATGTATTTGTCAAGGGAAAAACTTCCAACAGAATTGTCTTCTCTTCCAGATATACTTTGGGCTACTGGTTCTAATGATGTGGGTCTTTTGGAAATAGCGCCATATGTTATAACATTGAAAGCCAATGTTAGAATGCCACGTATTCCCCAATACAAAATCTCTAGCGAAGGTGAAAAGGCGTTGTTAGCGATCATTTATGATCTGATTGAGAAAGATGTAATTGAAGAGACAACAGGCAACATTTGCAATAGTCCTCTTCTGCCGGTCTTAAGGCGTACTGATCCTTCCCAACCGCCTGTCTATAGGTTCGTGATTGATCTTAGAGAAGTGAATAAGATTGTTGTGCCACAGTTTCCAGTTGTTCCCGACATCACTGCCTTATTGACTATGATTCCAGCTTCAGCCACTTGGTTCTCAGTGATTGACCTGAAGAACGTTTTCTTCAGCATCCCTATTGCCGAGGAGAGCAGAGATATTTTTGGCTTCAATTTAGGAGGCCGAAGTTTCCGCTTCAAACGCGCTCCTCAGGGCTACTGTGAAAGTCCATCAATATTCAGTCAAGCTCTGAAATCACAGCTTGACATGATTGTTCTGCCTGATGGCGCGACGCTTATTCAGTACGTCGATGATTTGCTGGTCGCTGCAGATACTGAGGAGATTTGCAAAGAAGCCACTTTGTCATTGTTGCATCATTTATGTGATCTGCGCCACAAAATCTCTCTTTCAAAACTGCAATATTGTCAACAAGAAGTGACCTATTTAGGTCACATCTTATCGAAGGAGGGAAGGAAGCTGACCCCAGAAAGAATTAAGGCAATTGCAAAATTGAGTGTCCCAAGGACACAGAGAGAAGTGCGTGCTTACTTGGGTATTACATCATATTGCAGACAATGGATACCGAATTTCTCCTTGTTGGCCAAACCTTTGGTGGCATTAACTTGCAAGGATACACCGAAACCCATACCGTGGTCTGAAGAGTGTCAGAAAAGTTTTCACGAATTGCGCGATGCATTGTGTTCAGCTCCTGTGTTGGGTACCCCTGACTACAGTAAGCCTTTTACATTATATGTCCATGAGAAAGAAGGTTGTGCATTATCAGTTCTGACACAATGTTTTGGGGGCAAACAACGTCCATGCGCGTACTTTTCAGCGACTTTAGATCCGGTAGCTAAGACATTGCCAAGTTGCTTGAGGGCCACTGCGGCAGCAGCTGTCTGTATTCGACAGTCTGCTGGGATAGTAATGAATAATATGCTGATTGTTATGGTCCCACATGCAGTAGACATTTTGTTAAACAGAACAAGGACACAGCACTTAACTAGTGCTCGATTGTCAAGTTATGAGCTGACACTATTAGCGAGCCATGTCCACATCAAGAGGTGTGACACACTAAACCCAGCCACGTTATTGCCCATTCCGGTAGAGACAGATGAGGTCGAACAACATGACTGCTGATTTAGGACAGAAGAAGAAACAAAAGGGAGAGTGGATCTACAGGACACTCCTCTTCCTGAATGTGACGATGCTTTATGGGTTGATGGTTCATGCTTCAAGTTGCCAAATGGTGATATGACTGCAGCATATGCTGTGACAACATTGCATACGATTGTTGAAGCTGCACGTATCCCACATAATTCTGCCCAAGCAGCAGAATTGATTGCACTTACAAGAGCATGTGTGTTGGCAAAAGGAAAGCGAGTGAACGTGTACACAGACAGCCAATACGCCTTTGGCGTAGCTCACAGTTTTGGACGATTGTGGCGTGAACGTGTGTTCCTGACGTCGCATGGTACCAAGATTCAACATGGTCAGTTAGTAAATGAGCTTCTCGAGTCACTGACCTTGCCATCACAAGTTGCGATTGTGAAATGCAGTGCACACAAAAAGGTGACGGATGATGTTGGTCGTGGGAATGCGTTTGCAGATGAAGTCGCAAAAGAAACTGCAAGAAACGTGATGAGTCGAATGTATGTTGCAGGCCCTGGGAGATGGATTGGTGATGTTGGTATGTGCGAAGATACGATTGAGAGTGTGAAGTCTATCCAATCCGAAGCCACAGAGAAAGAGGTGAACGAATGGAGAGAAAATAAGGGTAGATTGGACGTGAAGGGTTGGTGGGTCGAACTGTCAGAGCATCAGAGATGGCTGCTACCCGATGCGTATGTGCTTGCAGTGGTGACAATGGCTCATGGAATGGCTCACATCAGTATGAAAGGGATCTGTAAGTTGTTGGCTCCTGTATGGCAGAATAGTGGAATCCCTAAATGTGCAGAGAATGTGGTCAAGAACTGTATGGTGTGTCTGAAGTACAATCCTGGTAGGGGAACCCCAACTCCAGCTGGTCATTTTGCGCCTCCAACGTATCCGTTTGAGGTTTTGCAGCTAGATTTCATCCACATGGAAAGGTGCAACAATCTGAAATACGTACTCGTTGTTGTTTGTGCCTTTTCCAGGTGGGTAGAGGCGTATCCCCTTAAGGATAATACTGCCTTATCCACAGCCAAAGCCCTTGTCAAAGAGTTCTTCCCTAGATTTGGAATGCCTAGAATGGTCTGGAGTGATAATGGGAGTGAATTCGTGGGACGAGTGATGAAGAGAGTGTGTGAGGGACTAGGCATACAACAGAAGTTCCACGCTGCAAATCACCCCCAATCAGCTGGACTAGTAGAGTGCTATAACGGCACGTTAAAATTGAAACTGGCCAAGATCCAAGCAAGCACAGGTCTTAAATTGCCTGACGCCCTGCCTTTGGTACTCCTATCGACAAGAATGACTGTTCACTCTAGAGTGGGACTTAGTCCCCATGAAATTGTGTTCGGCCGCCCAGCCAACATATGGGGAGTGCCAAGGCCCAACAGGTTCAGTGAAATAGAGCATCCTGTACTGCTTGACTATCTGTACGAATTGACGACTAAATTGCGTGTTTTACACCAACAGGTCCACAGTTCTTCCCCGCCAGCGTCTGATGATCCAGGCCACGCAATTGAACCTGGCACCTGGGTCCTGGTGCGCAACTTCCAGCGAACCAATAACGAGCAGCCTCGCTGGTCCGGACCCTTCCAAGTGTTGCTGGCTACCCGCTCTGCAGTACGTGCCCACGGCAAGAAGAACTGGGTGCACGGCGCCCATTGTAAAAGGGTCCCATTACCTCTGTCTTATGACCGGTGGGTCCAGGAGGGAATTGCTAACTCTGAGGCTGAGACTGTGCCTCGCTTCTTACCCTCCAGTGATGCACGTTTGAAAGGAACTACTTCAGAAAAGGAAAACGATAACATTCTGCAAGGATCTGTGCCACCGTCAATGCAGTTGAACACTGCTGAGCCTGAACTCCTGTTTCTAGATCACACAACACCTGGTCGAAACCGCTATAACTTGAGGCCAAGACCTATGACTATGGACAAATAACATTTTTCTTTTTGATTGTGCAGCTCTCTCACCCAAGAAACGTGCTCATTTTTGATTTTCGAACCGCCATCCGGTTCTGCTGCTAGGGTCGCGGTTGCCACAGTCTTTGGAGTGCAGCTGGAGACGGTTAGGTCGACAGTTCTGGTTGGTCTAAGGGAGTTGCCCTAAACTGACAGAAGCACTCCATAACAGAATCAATCTCCCACCGCGGGCAGCAACTTAGAGGATGGAGTTTCCCAAGATGAAGAGACCTGCCAGATCAACGAACTTTGAAACGAGAATATGCACTGTGATGGCAAAAACACGATTTTTAATAATATGCATTTTCATGTTGTGTAGTATAATGATGTTTTTGATTGGCTATGCTTTATTCACCTTTCGAGTTTCATTTGCACACACCACACAGCCCACACCTCCTCCTACTGTTTCCTCGCACTCTTTCCACCCTCTCCCTGAACACGAGTCTGCCAGAAGACTAGAATTCATAAATAACTCATTCGTTCAGCTCCTACACCAGCACCAGTCTGTAATGAACACAACGAATTGTTGGGTATGTGGACTTATGCCACACACGACAGACAAGGGTATCCCATATTTTGTCCTGCCATTTAGCTACTATGGTTCTCTGTGGGCATTTCAAACAATGTTTCTATTTGCCATCAAACCATATCCCCCACATCCCCCAGGAAGCAACTCGAGTAACAAGGCACTAGTGGCAGGGATCAGAAATATGAGCAGAGATATTGACACATATAGGACGATTCCCAGAGATGAATTGGAGCCTTACAGTAGATGGAATATAACGAAATATGGAATTTCCTTGAGTGAGAGCCAGCAAGCAAAGAAGTCCTCCCCAATCTGGATAGTACCCCATTAAGGTCACCTATGTCTGCAGGGAAACGACAAGAACCCCAGAGCTCAGTTAGGGAAGAGTGTCTGTACTGACACTTATGTCTTCCCATCTCAGACTTCCCCTTCGTTCTTAGCAGCTAAGGGTACCTACTTCGTCTGCCACGAAAGAGCGTATACATGGCTGCCCCCTGACTTTTCGGGCACATGTTTCATCTCGTTCCTGTTGCCACCCACCTACACGGCCGAGGCAGATTACCATAGAACAAGGACCGTTAGGGATGTTGTGAGTAAAGACGACACTGCGGAACAGGAGTTTGGAGATTTCGCAAAAGGTTTTCTGCCGTTTTGGGGGCCTATGGTGAACAGCAGGAACATTCGCCAGTTGACGAGGGTAGTTGAATCCGCCGCGATTGAAACGGCTGGTGCCCTTAGTAACTTGACTGCAGAGCTCCAGTCGGACCGCCTTATGACTCTTCAGAACAGGGTTGCCCTAGATGTCATACTTGCAGACCGAGGTGGGGTATGTAAAGTGATCCAATCCAGTTGCTGCATTTTCATCCCCGATAACGCTCCGACAGTATACCAGGCCATCTCCAAACTGCATAAGATCTCTGAATCCATTCACGTGGATAAAGGGGACTGGTCCTTAATGGGATGGTTCTGGGAACTGATATCTGCCTGGGGATGGAAGATTCGGATAGTCATTGGAATGGTCTTAGCCATTCTGTTCATGTTCTGCCTGTGTGTACAGTGCGCTCCTGCAATATGTGGCCTCTGTGCTACATCATGTGTAAGGAAGCCTGTGTCAAGAGACGAACTAAGTAACAGGATGATGCTACAACAGCATCTCAATGGCTTTATGTACACAGACCTGGACTCAGATTAGCATGAGCATAGGTTATTGCCTATATAAGGGCAAAAGGAGGGTCTGCGGTACTGAAAATTCTGGACCCTGCTATGGTGTGGTACCAAAGCTTTACACTCGTGTCAAAAATATCATCCTACCATGACAAACTTGGTATCGGCAGACCGGTAATGATTAAGATATTATGCCTGTGCATTTGTGTCACGATTGAGTGACGAAATCACCCTTAAATCATAGTTTTCGTCTTGAACCCTCGGGTTCCATTTTGTGAGCGGCATCCATCTTGTGATTGCCCTTACATAGTCAATTGACCAAGGCCGAATTCGATCCAAAAGGACACGTACACCTTTGCTGACTCCTCTGTGACCTGGGCGAGCTGACTCCACTGCCTCAAGCCAAACCTGTTCAGGCAGTCCTCATCCCAATGGCCGAGCGAGATTAGCATCAAAGCACAACATGCCATAAACCGTTCATCGCATCCAAGCCATGTTTTATCACACACACACCTGTCCCTGTTTCTTCTTTATGGTCTATTTTACAAGGAGGAGGTGCCCGATTTTATTAGGGGTTCATCGATATCTGATGGAAGTTCTGGGCCTTGCTGGGTAATCTATCACGAACTGGACAAACCAAAGTATGGGCTTGCCATCATGACTCTGCTTTTTCTTTGTAATGAAAATATGTATATGGCCAAACTGTAAAACTAAGAATTCTTGCCTGAAGCTGATATTTGTGTATAAAAAGAGAAGGCTGGTTCTGTAAAAACGAGCAGTCTCCTGAGAACATACACGCGCTATATGCTGTTGTACTTCTAGGATACCTGTTACTGGTTGCAGCCAATAAACTCGATCCTTGACATCACCTAGAAGACTCTGTGTTTCTGTGGTCCAAAACAGGAAGGACTCAAGAGGTCTCTGGGTGTTCCCCCTGGCACCGCCGGGTCCCTAAAAACCCGGTACCTCAAAAGGACAGAATCAGAATTTTCAGAGTGGTCGAATGGTGCCTATGAATACTGTACCAAATGGAGTGGTTCAGTTTCAGATACCAGGAAAAGGTAGAGGCAAGGGTAATAAAGAAGAGTTGAAAAATAAATTTCCGTGTCATGGATGTGGTCAGTTAGGACATTGGAGGAATGAATGTAGGGTTATTCAAAATAGTAATGGAATGGTGTGGTAAGTTGGCCTGGCATTTGATGTCCACTATTCTAGTGGGCACCTTCCACCAGTCCAAACGACCCTTATTGATGGTAGGTTTAAGACAACCTTTATAGAAAGCTATCCTAGTGGTAGCTATGGAGAGCAGCCTTCAGGCTAAGTCTTGAAGGAATGTAAAGCAGCTTGTTTTATCAATCTATAACAGAGGTCTTCAAACTGTGGGGCCCGACCCCCAGGGGGGTCCTGGAGTCCTAGGAAGGGGGTCGCAGATTCCCCAGATTCACTTGTCCCTGTAAAAAGACAGCCATCTGCTGTTTTGGGATGGCTAATTGAGATCGTTATCAGCTGTTTGCCTGAATGAAAAGCAAACTTGCTGGTAATCTGCCGGTGTAAAGGATGCTTGGGAGCAGTTCTGGCTCTGTGAAGACAAAGATGTGTGTTGTTTTGAGTTGAAGTGCAAAGAGTTAGCTACTGGGCTGGAAAGTTCTTTCTTTTAATTTTGACTGAATTTACACTGCCCTTTGTGCCCCTAAAGAGGTGTTGAAGGGACAGTTATGTAAAAAAAAAAAATAACCGCATTACATATGGTCTGGTATTATTGAAACCTACATTTTGAAAGCCCCATTTTATTGTAAAACTATTCACACATTTTGCCCTGTGTGTAATGCAAGTATAAAAAATTGACTTGCATATTCACAGTGCTTTCTGTCACTGGCTGTGACTTTGTAGCACTAAAAATATACATCACTATTCTCCACTGCATCAATCAAGATTTATTTATGTGGGTCTCTGGTTACACACAGACCTCTGCAGTGCTTTAACTAATAGATGTTTTCCTAATGTACTACAATGCATTTCCCACTGAGCAATAACTTATTTTATTTATTTTTCATTTACACTGCCCATTATTTTATATGTAGATACCTAAAGGTGAAATACCTAAAAAACGTAAGAATATTTTAGGCTTATTTATGAGAGGCTTGCATCGCCAGAGCATCACTTTTTTTGATGTTCTGGTGGGCAACCATCTCAACCATACCTATGAGGCAGTGCAAAGTCACCCTGCATAGCTTTGCATTGCCTCATATTGAGCAATCAGTAAGACATAGCAGCGCAAGTCACTGCGTTGCTTTACTCTGCATCAAGGAGGTATTCCATGGGCTTTGTGTGGGGTTCCCACGCAAAGCCTATGGATTTTGATGCTGCCCCATTTTACAAAATCATGTAAACCTGGGGCAGCTCCAAAAACTGACACCTCTCCAGTAGAGGTATAACAAGGAGAAATGTTCTATGAGAGCTGCAGAAATAGGAAAACACCCCTCAGGATTGTTTTGGTCAAGGAAGGTGTCTCTTCCCATACAAAAACAAATCTGCCTATGGTAGTGCTAGACAGCAATTTGTGAAGGGAAAAGAACTGGAATGCACCGTATTTCATAATTACAGTTTATTCCTGCCCTTTCACATTGGAATTGGGCAGCGCCGCAAGAAGACTTGCAGCGCTGTCCTTCGCCAATTCCTCATAAATAAGGCCCTTTGTTTTTAGCTACACCTTTGGCTACACCCCTACACTCAATGACCTTTGGTTTGGATATGCTCATATAATGTTCTAAGTAAACTCCCATTCTATCCTATAGGACAGATAGCCTTCCCATAGTGAAAAATGAAACACACTGTAATTCACTACCAGAAAATGTCACACACACCAGTAGATGTCTTACCTATAACATACACAGCACCCTGCCCACAGGGGTACCTTGGGCCTACCTTAGGGGTGACTGACGTGTAAGAAAAGTGAAGATTAGGGCTTGGCAAGTGGGTGCACTTGCCAGGTCGGCATGGCAGTTACAAACTTCACGCAGACACTACAGTGGCATATCTTGTAACCCTTTTAAGGGCTGCTTGGGTGAGTGGCGCAATCAGTACTGCAGGACCACCAGCACCATTTGAGTTACAGGTTCTGGCACCCTCAGTGCACTTTACTAGGGACTTACCAGTAAGTCAAACGTGAAATAATGGAAACACCAGTCCATAATACAATTCATAATAGGAGCACTTGCGCTTTAATACTGAACAGCAAAAAGGAAGTATGCAGAGACACTGAACCAGCAAAAACAGAGTCAAAACTAGGTCAGAAAGGAAAAAAACAAGAGAAACATGCCAAAAGATGGCAGGTATAACAGGGACATTTATAGTTATCGTTATATGTTGATGACGAGAAGAACCAGTTTCTAGAAAATGTTGTCAGAAGGGGGTCCTTACTTTCATAAAGGTTTGACAAGGGGGTCTCGACATCAAAAAGTTTGAAGAACACTGATCTATAATCTCTTGAATGATCATATGAAAGAACACCACACCAGGTATATATATATATATATAAAATGTATGTATTTATTCTAAAACACACCCCTCTAGTGTCTTTATGAGGCTAGAGGCAAAAGTACAATACAAGAACTTAAATAGCACACAGTAAATAGCACAGTATACGTTTTGCCCTAGGGGCCTCACAAACCATATACTAAAATAGTGATATAAGAACCACGTGAGGGATAGAAGTTAGGCCTAGGCCCTGTAGAACCGTTAGGCAACCAGGAACCACCCAAGGTACACACGGGGGACGCGTGCAGTGTCTAAACACAGCCGCAAATCACCATTGACTTCTATGGCGAAAGTTAAAGTTACAAAGTTAAACATTAGGGACACTTAGGAGTGGACTTCGGTGGAACCCCTTCAGTACTAGACATTTCGAGAGTCAAGACCCATGGGAGCACCGAAGTACTCGTGTTACCTCACCCAGGGAAGACGGGTGCATAGGTAGCTTTTCGTGTCGGACTTCGTCGTCGTTTTCAATGGAGAGCTGCAAAAAAGTGCTGCAAGGGACCAGAGGAAAAGTTTCCGGATGGATCCAAGAATGGATCGGAGATCTGAAGAACCTGAAACAGAGGGGACGGAGTCTGGGTCACTAGCCATTGATCAGGATGGCGACAAGAAGATGCCAGCTGATGTCGGGTGCTTTAAGGTGAAGTAGGTGAAGCTTGACTCTTCAGCCACGAGGACTAGGAGGTGTCGACAACAACCAGGAGCTGTATTCAAGCCGACCCACGTCGGATGTCGAGTGCTGCAGCGTCAGTATCCAAATTGCACCCAACAAGCCTTGGCAACAGCATCCCATGCAGAATGCAAAGATTGGGTTCGGTGCAGACCAGCAAGGTCTGAGGGACTCACCCTTTGGAGGGGAGTCAGGGCATGTCTGGAGCAACCAGGAAAGCCCAAGAAACAAAGGAGTGTCCCTCCTGGGGACCCACTAGTCAACGACTAGACATTGCATAGGAGCCTTGAGCTACTGTGAAGAAAGCAGGCCCACGTAACACTCGTGGAGTGTAGGCCTTTCAACTTCGGTGCAAAAGGTGCTCGGGGCAAGGGCAACAAATAGCCTAATGCAACTTCTGGAAACTTCGGGAAGTCGGTGCACTTGCAAACTTGCAGGATGTCCAGGAATTCCAGTCCCATGTCTCACGTGATAGCTATAGGTTTCAGCTTCGCTGGGGACTCGTGTCAGCTTCGGAGATGTCTGGAAGTCTGTGTTCTTTGTCGCAGATTCATCGGGATCCGCTGGAGCTTTGAAAATTCAGACCGGCAAGATGCTTCTTTGGTGCCTGTTTGAACAGGGGAGTCACTCCTTGACCCCAAGGGAGATTTCTTCGGTCTTCCAGTCGATATGGAATGTCGAAGGTCCAAGATTTTGTCTTCCGAGTTTTGCCCAGGGTAATATAAAGCCCTAGGGACTGGGTTCCTATACTTATATTAAGTTTAGGGTTGGACTAACTCTAGGGTCCCACCTATGGGAGGACCTGGGGAGGGGATGGTTACACCCCTTCCCCTTTGTCCAGTTTCGTGCCAGAGCTGGGGCTGAGTGCCACAGCAACCGGTTTGAACAAGGAAATGCATGGAGCACCTTGTGTGCCCCAGGCAGAGTCTGCAAAGCATTCACTGAATGTAACCCACCCTGCCCCAATACACTAAAGCCTGTCTGGGGAGGTGCTGACACCTCCCTGGACAGGAAACCTTTTATCCAGCCCCACCCCCTGCCGGAGTTTCATTCAGCAGCAGGAGGTCAGACTCGTGTCTGTGGCAGAAGTATCCATTTTGTGACGCTGGGGCTCTTTTAAACTATTACTGGGAAAGTAAGTGTGTACATGTCTTCTGCCTCTGCTACCCCCGCCCTCAGTACTGGCGGGGGGGGGGGGTAGTATTCCAAAGTGTTCAACACCAAACACGATATGTTTTGATAAAGCCAACCCAAAGTTAGCATTAACCGCAAGGATAAGAATGCACTTAAGAGTATATGGTATGGCCATATCACAGACCAGCTATATGAAAGGGTTTCCGAAAGCTGCAGAGGGGCTCGGCTCATGCTAGGGCACCTTCTCACACAAAACCAAGCACTCTGCCTTCAGGATTGTCAAGGCCTGACATAGGAGTGTCTTATAGGTTAATATGTGTCTGTTTTAAATGGTGGATATAGGTATACTATATCCCAGTAAGGGGTGCTTACACCATCTCACCCAGGTTGCAAGTGCAGACCTGTGGTGCCATTTTGGAAGGCTTCCCAGGGGTGGCATAATACATGCTTCCACCCCTGGTAGGCCTCTCTCCCTTGGTACCTAAGGTACCATATACTCGGGACTCACAAGGGTAACCCAGTAAACAATCTGGTGTGTACCTAATGTACATGTAATCAATTTAGAGAGAGACCAGCTAGGCTGGGTTTCTGATTAGCAGGGCCACAGCCAGACCAAAGTCGATAAACCAGTGAAACACAGCAAAAAGTGGGGGTAACCATAGGAAGCAGATCCTACTCTCCTACAGAACCCCCCCCCCCCCCAAACGCAGGGACATTAAACTAACCTTGACCAGATGAGTCTTCATGTTCTAAGTGGAAATATCTAGAGATTCTATCTGCATTGGCATGGTTACTCCCAGGATGTATGTTCCACTGTATAGTCCATCCCCTGTAGGGAAATGGACCACCTGAGAAGTTTGGGATTTTCACCCTTCAACTGTTTTAGCCATAAGATGGGCTTATGGTCTGTCTGAACTGTGAAGTGAGTGCCATACAAGTATGGCCTCAGCTTCTTCAGAGCCCAAACCACAGCAAAGGCCTCCCTCTCAATAGCTGACCAACATTTCTCTCTAGGGGTCAGCCTTCTGCTAATAAAAGCTACTGGCTGGTCCTGACCTTCGTCATTCAATTATGACAGCACAGCCCCTAACCCCCTACTCAGATGCATCTGTTTGGACAATGAATTATTTGGAGTAGTTAGGACTTTGCAGAATTGGTGCAGTGCACATGGCCTGCTTCAGGTCATCAAATGCCTTTTGACAGCTGACTGTCCACTGAACTTTCTTAGGCATTCTTTTAGAATGTACGTCATTCAGGGGTGTAACAATGGATCCATACCCCTTGACAAATCTCCTATAGTCCCCAGCCAGGCCCAAGAAAGCTCTGACCTGAGTCTGGGTGGTTGGAGCAACCCTGTCATGCTTGTGCCTCCGCGCATACCTAGTTCAGAAATATAGCACCGACTGTTGTTTACATTATCAGCCATTACAGGTCCACCCGGGTTTGGCAATGGTTGGCAAATGGAAGCGGAGACCCATACACGCATGTGCAAGGTTAGCGCATGCGCATTGGCTTGAAGGCATTATTTAACCATGCCCAAGACGCATAGGAAGCGCTTTGCGTTTAGCCAGCTTGTTGTGATTCTCGTTCTGGGTCACGGTGACGGGCGTCAGAGGAGCTAGTGTTTCCTGATTATCCGAAGGGTCGCGTGAGTTAGGAAGCGTCTGGGCTTCTATTGTGTTCCGCTTTTTGTTTCCTCGTTATAACGTTTCAGTTTTGTTTCTATCTACTAGTAAGCCTTATATTGCTGTGAGAATAGGCTTATAGTAATCTTGACACCCACTTGTTTTTGTCATATCGTGAGGTGCCTTGTGCTGTTAACAAGGTTGTCTCAGCTGCTCATTTGATGGATTCTTTTGAGGCCAGTTACAGTATCAGGTAGGGTGATTGTTGTACACCATAGAGTCGAATATCCTCTGAAGTGGTTCTAAACCTTAACAGGTGTTTTTTGTTTACAGTATTAAGCTATCTGGCGTGATACCTCATTCTGTAGCATTATTATTTCCTGGCAAGTCCTGCTTCTCCTCAGTGTTTTACAGGTATTTAAGTCCCCTAATGATACACACATGGAGAGTAGTAGTGGGAAGTGTTGTCTATTATAACTCTTGTTTCTTTTTGCTACAGCCCCAGAAATAGAAAAGACCAGGAAGTAACCCTATCCTTTGTGAAGCCTGAGGAAAGCTGTGTTCATCCCCTTCTATCCTTGTTTTGTTCCCCTGTTTCCCCCTGTTCACTACCTGGGGGTTAGCGTTCTGTCCTGACTCCCGTGGGTGATAGGGGTGAAGCAGGGAGCTTGGCATCAGATCTCCAGGACACTCCTGAGACAACAGGTGCGTACATGACAAACCCAGTCCATTATGGTCTGGATTTTGCTCTGCAATGGTTGAACCTGGCCTCCACCTACAAGGTGGCCCAGGTACACAACCTGACTCTGCCCTATCTGGCACTTAGTAGCCTTGATAGTTAGGCCTGCTTTTTGCAGGGCCTCCAAAACATTTTTCAGGTGGATCAGGTGATCTTCCCAGGTGGAGATAAAGACAGCAATATCATCTAGATATGCTGCACTATAGTCTTCCAGGCCTGTTAAGACTTTGTTCACCAACCTTTGAAATGTGGCAGGTGCATTTTTCAGACCAACGGGCATTACCACAAATTGATAATGTTCACTAGGGGTTGAAAATGCTGTCTTTGGCTTTGCATAATCAGCTAGTCTGATCTGCCAGTAGCCAGCTGTTAGATCAAATGTGCTCAGAAATTTGGCAGATGCCAACATATCTATGAGCTCATCTGCTCTAGGTATTGGATGGGCATCAGTCCTAGTGATTGCATTGAGACCTCTGTAGTCTACACAAAATCTCATTTCTCTCTTACCACACTGGGTGTGAGGTTTTGGTACCAAGACTACTGGACTAGCCCAAGGGCTATCTGAAGGTTCAATTACTCTCGGATCCAACATTTTCTGGACTTCTGTCCTTTTACAGTCCCTGACATGATCAGGTTGCCTGTAAATCTTATTTGTAACAGGCAGACTGTCCCCAGTGTCCACTTCATGAGTGCACCAGGTAGTTTGACTTGGAGTCAGTGAAAACATATGTCTAAACTGTTGGAGAACTTGTCTGCAATAAGTTTACTGTTGATCAGTGAGGCTACCTGCTAAGGCTACTCCATCAACTGATCCATCATCAGGGTTGTGAGCGAGCAGGTCTGGGAGAGGTTCACTCTCTTCCTCCTGTCCTTCATCAGTAGCCATGAGCAAGCTCATGTCTGCCCTGTCAACATATGGTTTCAGTCTGTTGACATGAAGTACCCTATATGGGCTCCTGGGAGTTCCAAGATCTACCAAATAGGTGACCTCTCCCTTCTGTTAAAAAATAGTGTGCGGCCCACTCCACTTGTCTTAGAGAGCTGCTGGGGCCACAGGCTCCAACACCCACACTTTCTGTCTTGGCTGGTAAACAGCCAGTACAGATTTTTGGTCATGCCAGGCTTTCTGTAATTTCTGGCTAGCTTTAAGGTTTTTAGTTGCCTTTTTCATGTACTCAGCCATCCGGGAGCGGAGACCAAGTACATAGTGCACAATGTACTGTTTAGGGGGTTTGAGAGGTAAATCCCATCCCCCCTTCACCAGACAAAGTGGTCCTCTGACACAGTGTCCAAACAGAAGTTCAAATGGGCTGTAGCCAACCCCCTTCTGACGAACCTCCCTGTATGCAAACAAAAGGCAGGGTAGCAGGATATCCCATCTCTGCCTGAGCATTTCTGGGAGACCCTTAATCATACCCTTTAAGGTCTTGTTGAACCTTTCAACTAGACCATTGCACTGTGGGTGATAGGGTGTGGTGAACATATAGTTCACTCCACACTCCTTCCACATTGCAGTCAAGTAGCTAGATATAAAGTTTGCACCTCTGTCAGATACTACCTCCTTAGGAAATCCCACTCTTGAGAAAACTCCCAATACTGCTTTTGCCACAACAGGTGCTGTAGTGGTCCTAAGGGGAATTGCCTCTGGGTACCTAGTGACATGATCCACTACCACTAGGATAAACGTGTGCCCAGATGCAGTCTGAGGATCCATTGGTCCAACAATGTCAATCCCCACTCTTTCAAAGGGAACCCCCACCACAGGTAGTGGTATAAGGGGGCCTTTGTAGTGCCAACCGCTTTGCCATTGGCTTGACAGGTTAAACAGGAGCGACACAACTCCTTTGTGTCTTCAGACATGTGGGGCCAGTGAAAATGAGGGACAATTCTGTCCCAAGTCTTGTTCTGGCCTAGGTGTCCTGCTAAGGGAATATCATGGGCTAGTGTCAATAGGAAGCCCCTGAATGCCAAAGCTATGACCAACCTCCTGGCTGCACCAGGCTTGGGGTCTCTACTCTCTGAATACAGGAGCCCTTCATCCCAATAGATTGTATAGGTGCCACTAGCATTCCCAGCAGTCTCAGCAGCAGCTTGCTGTCTGAGGGGTTCAAGAGAAGGGCAGCTCTGCTGCGCCTGACTGAGATTTGCCCTGGAAGAGCCCCCTGTTCCTAAGAACTCAACCTGATCAGGCTCAAGCTCCTCTGGGACAGTTCCTTCTTCAGGCTCACCATCAGCTTCCTCAGAAGGCTGATCCTCACTCTGAGTCAGGGGGAAAGGCACTGCCTTAACCCTACTGCTCCTTTTCTTGGTAGGCAACTAGTCCGTTATTCCAGAATCCAGTGCCTGTCCAGTGTTTGACTTTCTGACCTGTGACCTAGTCACAGCAAACACTTGTGCAGGAATTCCAAGCATTGCTGCATAGGTCCTTAACTCCACTTCAGACCAGGCTGAAGTTTCCAAATCATTGCCAAGCAAGCATTCTACAGGGAGGTCTGCACTGATCACGACTTTCTTAAAGCCAGTTACCCAGCCCCAGGAGAAATGAACAACTGCCAGACTATGGGTGGTCTTGACATTGCTAGCATTGATCACTTGGTAAGTCTCACCAAGTATGACTTGTCCAGGGTCCACAAAGTCTGGTTTCACCATTGTGACACTTGCCCCTGTGTCCCTGTAGGCCTCAGCCTTTTTCTTGTTAATTAAAAGTGTTTGTCTGTCCTTCCCAAGATTACTGGGACTCACAGAAGAGGTCATCCATGCCTCCATCACAGACCAAAACAGCTTGAGTTGGCACTCTGACTAGGCCAGAGTCCATCTCACATCCCTGGATTAACCCCACTACACCCTTCTGCTGGGAACCACCAGTTGTAGCTGAACTAGGGAGAACAGTTGCCTCAGGGGAGATGGTGGCTGGAGCTGTCTCCTTTTTGGTGCAATCACTAGTCCAGTGACTATTATTTTACAAACTTTGCCTCATGGTTTCTTAGGGCCTTCTTTCTTTTTGGAATGGGGATTCCCACCATTAGAAGCTTTTTGGGGACCTTATGAAGACTTCTGGTCTTTACCTTTCTCCCCACCCTTTTGATCTTGCTTCTTTTGGTCACCACCTTGGTTCTGTACCTTCTGATTCACCCTGGTTCTGACCCATTTGTCTGCCTTCTTTCCCAATTCTTGGGGAGAGGTCAGATCAGAGTCCACCAGGTGCTGATGCAACAGCTGGTTCTTACAGTCATTAAGAATTTGTTCTCTCATGATCAGATTATACAATCCTGTATAGTCACACACTTAACTCCCAAGTATCCAGTCCTCCAGAGCCTTAGTAGCAAAATCAACAAAGTCAACCCAGTCCTGAGTCTGTGCCTTCTGGGTGTCTCTGAACTGTATCCTGTACTGTTCAGTGGTTAAGCTAAACTCATCTATCAAAGCACTCTTCAGGACCTTGTAATCATCAGTATCCTCTTCTCTCATAGTGAGGAGCTTATCTCTACCTTTGTCTGCAAAGGAGAGCCACAAGATTGCTGCCCACTGTTCCTGGGGTACCTTCTGTACTTTGCAGGCCCTCTCCAGTGCAGCAATCCATTTGGGGATGTCATCCCCAGTCTGATTGAGAGGGACAATCTTGTTTAAGTTTCTATGATCATAAGACCTATTCCTACCACTAGGGATATTGCTGCCACCGGGGGACTCTAGTCCCATCTTTTTTCTCTCTCTCTCAAGCGCTAGGGTCTCTTTTTCTAAGGCTACTTCTTGTATTCTTATCATCAGCTGGGCTTCTCTCACCCTAGCTTGATGCTCCTTCTCCTCAAGGGACGTCTTCTTCCTATGAGAAGAGGCAGAGGACCCTATAGATGTATCAGAATGGTTAGACCTCTGGGAAGGAGATCTTTCCCTTCTAGGCACACCACTAAGTGTACCCTAGGGGACAAAGAGAGGGCCTCTTTGGCCTTCTTCATCCCCAGGAAGATCTGGATTCCCCAGGTTTAAGTCACTGACATCTACCTGGTCTACATCATCATTAGAGTCCTGGGGAGGTAACTCACCAGTGTTCTCTTCTTCTGATGTACCCACCCCACTGCCTACCTTTTCAGTATCTGAAGCTTTCTTAAAGTCATCATGCATTAACACCTCTATAAGGCGTTGGGTATTGGGATTCTGTCCTGGCTTCAATTTCCTCATGGCACACAAAGTAATTAACTCTTGGAAAGGAAATGTGTCATACTTAGATACCTGTCCTTGACTGTCATCTGGAGCAGATCCACTGGCTCCCTCCTTTGAAGACATGACTCTAGTGAGGTATGGTGTATGCACCTACCTACACTATCTGGTTTCCTACTAAACCTCTCTTGAGTTGTAGTGAGGGTGTGCTAGGCCCTTAACACTCAAAACTCTAAGTTCAGTAGAACGTACTGTATTCTAAGCTTGGATTATATATACCTATGGTACCTTTAGTGATTTTTAAAATGATATTCTCAAGATTATCTGGTAAAACAATGCTAGCTGGAATCCCACACGCTGCACACCAATGTGGTAAGTTGGCCTGGCATATAATGTCCACTATTCTAGTCGGCACCTTTCACCAGTCCGAAAGACCCTGTTGATGGTAGGTTTAAGACAACCTTTATAGAAAGCTATCCTAGTGGTAGCTGTGGAGAGCAGCCTTCAGGCTAAGTCTTGAAGGAATGTAAAGCTGCTTGTTTTACCAGTCTACAATCTCTTGAATGATCAAATGAAAGCGCACCACACCAGGTATATATATAAAATATATTTATTTATTCTAAAACACACCCCTCTAGTCTCTTTATGAGGCTAGAGGCACAAGTTCAATACAAGAACTTAAATAGCACAGTATATGTTTTGCCCTAGGGGCCTCACAAACCATATACTAAAATAGTGGTATAAGAACCACGTGAGGGATAGAAGTTAGGCCTAGGGCCTGTAGAACCACTGGGGCTACCAGGAACCACCCGATGCCGGGACGCAGGAGACCCATGGGGGACGCGTGCAGTGCCTAAACACAACCGCAAATCACCATTGACTTCTATGGCGAAAGTTAAAGTTACAAAGGTAAAGATTAGGGACACTTAGGAGTGGACTTCGGTGGAACCCCTTCAGTACTGGACACTTCGAGAGTCAAGACCCACTGGAGCACCAAAGTTCTTGTGTTACCTCATCCAGGGAAGCCGGGTGCATAGGTGTCATTTCGTGTTGGGTTTCGTCGTCGTTTTCAATAGAGAGCTGCAAAGTAGTGCTGCAGGCGACCAGAGGAAAAGTGTCCGGGTGGATCCAAGGGTGGATCAGAAATCTGAAGAACCTGAAAGCAGAGGGGACAGAGTCTGGGACACTAGCCAGTGACCAGGATGGCGACAAGAAGATGCCAGCCGATGTCGGGTGCTTTAAGGTGAAGTAGGTGAAGCTTGACTCTTCAGCCACGAGGACCAGGAGGCATCAACAACAACCAGGAGCTGGGTTCAAGCTGTCCCACGTTGGATGTCAAGTGCTGCAGCGTCGGTATCCAGATTGGACCTAACAAGCCTTGGCAACAGCAACCCACACAGAATGCAAAGATTAGCTTCGGTGCAGACTAGCAAGGCCTGAGGGACTCACCATTTGGAGGGGAGTCAGGAAACGTCTGGAGCAACCAGGATAGCCCAAGAAACAAAGGATTGTCCTTCGTGGGGACCCACTAGCCAACGGACTAGAGATCGCGAAGGAGCCTCGAGAAAGCGGGCCCTTGGAACACTCGTGGAGTGTAGGCCTTTCAGCTTCGGTGAAAAAGGTGCTCGTGGCAAGGGCATCAAATAGCCCAATGCACAACTTCTGGAAACTTCGGGAAGTAGGTGCACTTGCAAACTTGCAGGATGTCCAGGAGTTCCAGTCCCATGTCTCGCGTGATAGCTACAGGTCTCAGCTTCGCTGGGGACTCGTATCAGCCTCGGAGATGTCTGGAAGTCTGTGTCTTGTGTCGCAGATTCTTCGGGATCCGGCGGGAGCCTCAAAAATGCAGACTGGCAAGATGCTTCTTTGGTGCCTGTTTGAACAGGGGAGTCACTCCTTGACCCCAATGGAGATTTCTTGCGTCTTCCAGTCAATATGGAATGTCGAAGGTCCAAGATTTCATCTTCAGAGTTTCATCCAGGGTAATCTAAAGTCCTAGAGACTGGGTTCCTATACTGATTCTAAGTTTAGGGGTTGGACTAACTCTAGGGTTCCACCTATGGGAGGACCTGGGGAGGGGGTGGTTACACCCCTTCCCCTTTGTCCAGTTTCACGCCAGAGCTGGGGCTGAGTGCCCCAGCAACCGTTTTGAACTGGGAAATGCATGGAGCTCCTTGTGTGCCCCAGGCAGTGTCAGCAAAGCATACACAGATTGCAACCCACCCTGCCCCAAATACACTAAAGCCTGTCTGGGGAGGTGCTGGCACCTCCCTGGGCAGGAAACCTATTTTCCAGGCCTCCCCTGCCGGAGTTTCGTCCAGCAGCAGGGGGTCAGACTCGTGTCTGTGGCAGCAGCATCCATTTTGTGATGCTGGGGCTCTTTTAAACTATTACCGGGAAAGTAATTGTGTACATGTCTTCTCCCTCTAGAAGGGTGGAATTCTACCCCGCTGCTGAGGGGGAGGGGGGGGGGGTATTATTCACAACATTTTTGGATAAAGCCAAACCAAAGTTAGCATTAACCGCGAGAATTATAATGCACTTAAAAGTATATGGTTTGGCCATATCACAGAACAGCTATACACAGGGTTTCCGAAAGCTGCAGAGGGGCTCAGCTCATGCTAGGGCACCCTCTCACACAAAACCAAGCACTCTGCCTTCAGGATTGTCAAGGCCTGCCATAGGAGTGACTTATAGGTTAATATGTGTATTTTTTAAATGGCAGACATAGGCATACTATAGCCCAGTAAGGGGTGCTTACACCACCTTACCCAGGCTGCAAGTGCAGACCTGTGGTGCCATTTTTGAAGGCTTCCCAGGGGGTGGCATAATACTTGCTTCAGCCCCTGGTAGGCCTCTGGGGTACCTATGCCCTTGGTACCTTACCGCCCGATTCATCAAACAAAATTGCGCTCGCAAAGGGCCAGATTCTGAGAATCTGGCCCTTTGTGAGTGCGATTTTTGCATCTGGGATTCAGCATCTCAAATGCAAAAATCGCTAATTGCCATCTCGCAATTTTGCGAGGAATTACATTTAAGGAGTCTCTATTTGAGATTCCTTAAATGCAATTCATCATCCAAATTTTCTTTGCGAATTCGCAATTTCTGGCCGCAATTTACCGCGAGGTCAGACCTCGTGGTAAATTGCAAAGACTCAGAAAAATGCATTTAAATGCATTTTTCTGAGTTGCATGTTACACACACACATGTCCTTTGGACATGTGTGTGTGCAGCACCTGTGTAAAATTTCATTTGAGGGGTGCTACAGGGTGTCCTTTGGACACCCCTGGCACCCTTCAATTCGCTATCTTATTTGCGATTAGCAAATTGCTAATCGCAAATAAGGAATACTCCCCATTCATTCCTATGGGCCTTTTGGCCCATAGGAATGAATGGCGAGTTATTCCTTATTTGCGAATAGCAATTTGCTAATCGCAAATAAGGAATATGTAGGAATCGCATTTCTTTATGCAATTTCTACATGAATCCCGTTTTGCGAGTCCTTAATAGCGATTCGCTATGATTCGCTATTAGGGGCTCGCAAAACGGGAGAATGATGAATCAGGCTGTAAGGTACCATATACTAGGGATTCACAAGGGTAACCCAGTAACCAATCTGGTGTGTCCCTAATGTACATGTAATCAGTTTAGAGAGAGAACAGCTAGGCTGGGGTCCTGCTTAGCACGGCCACAGCCAAACTAAAGTTGATAAACCAGTGAAACACAGCAAAAAGTGGGGTCAACCATAGGAAGCAGATCCTACTCTCCTACAAATGGTCTAAAATTCCAATCCACAGACGCAGAAATGGGGTGGTTGTGAATCAACAACTACAACTGCAGCAACAATTAGTTACACCACAGATACCACAGGTACCACTGGCTTCCTGAAACGTTTCACCAAACCAAGGAGATATGGGTTTACTTCTCGATGAAATTTGTTTGACTGGGGCCAACACATCAACAGTTGCAGTCAGCCAGGAAGAATTGTTGGATACCATTTAATTCAGGTCATCCAACTTGGGTCGCTGGAAGTTCATCAAAACCTAATTGAGTTCCTGCGGTTTTATTCATTGCCAAGCTCGGGAGAGAATTGGTTTCCCAGAAACCTTCTCAGGAACAGAATTAATTCACGGAGAAAATGCTCAGCTAACCACACTATGATCAGACCAAGTTACTGGCAGTATTGCCAACTTAACAATGGATGCACAATTGAAAAAAATACCATCTAGGGTACGACCAGCACCATGGGTTGGCCCAACCACACGTTGCTCTGAACCAAATGTAGACATTAAATCAAGCAGTGTATCTGTGCCATTATGATTCTCTAAATGGAGATCGCCCAACAATGTAAAGTCTGATGTAATTATGGAGGATTGCAGGGCCAGACCAGTTGCATCAAGAACAAGCATTGGAAATGCAATAGGTCTCACATTTGTTGGAGCTGGAGCTATTGGCATTGTAAATTGCAATGTTTTGTACTTTGTAATAGGTCTTATATTTGTTTTGTATTTATCCTTGGGGTTTTATATAGCGCGAACTTAACAGCCTCAGTTGTGAACTTCGACTCATCAAAGTTTTCTGAGCCCTGAAATTTGCACAAGTAAAGTGCTAACAGTATAAATATGGGCACTGTTTAATAAACAAAGCTCCTGCGGGGATCATCGTTTACAACAAAACTTTTACCACGCACTACCATTACAACGCAGGAATTACAACGAAAGTCGTTACAACGACTTTCGCTGGAGGGTTCTGTTGGATATGGAATAGTTAAATTTTCTATCCAACACCTTCCCTACTATCCACGGGGACTGGAGTTGGAATAGAAAATTAAACTATTCCACTATCCAGCGCCCCCCAACGCAGGTGGTTGTAACAACTTGCGTTGTAAAGGTATGCGTGGTAAAAGCATGCGTTGAAACGTCATACAACCAGCCACTGCAATACAAGAGCAAAGGTGACCGAGTGACTGCTTCTGGGTTGATGGAGTTGCTTACAGTCACTGCCAGTTAAAGCTAGCAGGCCCGCTACTATGAGTTTATCAAACTTAATGCTGTGTTTTCTTATGATGCTATGCTATGTTATGCAATGCTATGTTTTGTTGCATTTTGTTATGCTATTCTATGTTTTGTTATACTATGCTTTGTTATGTTGTGCTATGCTTTGTTTTGTTGTGCTATGCTTTGTTTTGTTGTGCTATGCTTTGTTTTGTTGTGCTATGCTTTGTTATGCTATGCTTTGTTATGCTATGCTTTGTTTTGCTATGCTATGCTTTGCTATCCTATGCTTTGATTTGCTATGCTATGTTTTGTTATGCTGTGCTCTGTTTTGCTGTGTTTTGCTATGCTATGCTTTGTTATGCTATGCTGTGTTTTGTTATGATATGCTATGTTGAGTTGTGTTTTTATTATGCTATGCTTTGTTTGGCTATGCTATGTTTTGTTATGCTATGTTTTGTTATGCTGTTTTGTTGTGTTTGGTATGCTATGCTATGTTTTGCTATGATATGTTTTGTTTTATTTTGCTATGCTATGTTTTGCTATGTTTAGTTATGCTATGTGTTGTTGTGTTTAGTTATGCTATGCTATGTTTGGTTATGCTATGCTTTGGTTTGCTATCCTGTGCTTTGTTTTGTTATTCTATGCTTTGTTTTGTTAACCTATGCTATGTTTTGCGATTCTATGCTTTTTTTGTTATGCTATGTTGTGTTATGTTATGCTATGCTTTGTTATGCTATGCTATGTTGTGTTGTGTTTTGCTATGCTATGCTTTATTATGCTATGCTATGTTTTGTTGTGTTTTATTATGCTATGCTTTGTTTTGCTATGCTATGTTTTGTTTTGTTATGCTATTTTTTGTTATTTTTGTTCTAAATGAAAAAGCACTGCTACAAGGGTGGGTCTCCTCCGATCATGGGAGACTTTTAAATCTTTCAAATATCCTCTTATATAGACGCAGAGTCGTGATGTACAAAATTCAATGTTCTTTTAATGATCCACTTATAGACAAGACACCAGCCAACGCGTTTCGTTCTGTGACCAGAACTTCTTCAGGGCTGTGAATTTAGAAAAAAGACATACAAGAATAACACTATAAGTGCCACGAAAGACAACATATACATATATAAAAATTGCAACATTACAGTGCCCACATAAAAACATAATTGATAAATTCAAAACGTCACATGAAACATTCAATATTTCATATGTACAAAGAGCCTGCATTCACACTATCCTTTTGTCAAGAGACCTTTTAGTATAGCATCTATTACAGTAGATTTGGTTTCAGCAATTAAATACATTTTGGATCATTTTTTGTGTATATATATTCTAATCATACTTGTCAGCGCCATTTTCTAAGTAGACCACGGTCAGTGCAAGCTGTGGGAAACGTCCCCCACATCATCTATCATTCATTGCATGAAGTAAGGTGATTAATCCCAAAGCATTAGTGTCACCTCTTTTACTGAGTAATACTATTTTATACAATGCTTAATCGAAAAGGCATCTCCAACCACTTGTGAAGGTGCATCATCACTGATTAACCTGAGTAAAAACAATAGTAAAAACATTTTCCACGCAACATTATGTCCAGTTACTTGCCCATTCAAATATCAACTATTCTTCAACCGTATCATCATCAGACAAATGGGCCCTCGCTATCACGTATTCCCATTTCAAACATGCACGGACCACTGATAAAGTCAAGGGAACCAATGAACCCAGTGTGTATTTAGCTATAACTAACCCCAAGGTATGTATTCCTGGAATTATTAGTATAAGCATTGGAAACAGAGACATATTTGCGAAAAACTATTTTCTTCAAAAACCCAAATCATTGTCAAATGTTTGTCCTTACTATTCTTAAATCAAAGACATATTATCTCCACAGTATATACATTGAGAGTGTTTTTATACATATCACACAGAGAAAGAAAGAATATATAGAAATGTTTCCTACCGCAATCGATATTTCAAGACGTGTTGTATTCCAAAATGATATTTAGTATTTTCCCATATATACATTTTCTGTATTAGATTTTCCTTCTGCGGTAAGCCCGGTGATCAGGGTACACAAATAATTCCCAGATTTAGGCCTATATTTCTTGTAAGTATATATTGGACAAGGCTTAACCTATAATCACGAAAAAGTACAGAAAAGAAAAGAAAAATGTGGGGGGGGGGGGGGGGTTTGTCCCAAATAATGCATGTAAATGTTTATGGAGAATTTTAGTTATCCGTATACATTGAAATTGTATCTCCAGATAAGGGCGTAATTATGTTTTCAACGAACATCTTTTCTGAAACGCCTACCTTGTGCAATTGAAGTTTGTTCGACGTAGTCAGTATATTCCACCTCCTATTCATTTGGGAAAACCATGCAAATATCTCCTTTCGGCAGTTGCCTATAAAAACGTATATTGCAATAATTAGAGACCCGATAATTATTCCTCACCTTACACACACGGAAATATGCTATAATATCGGCATCTACCCTATGGTGGCTAAGATATGGTAAAATCATGGCGAACATTCCCGTTATGTAGACATGTATTATACGGCTTGTGTAACGGGCCATGTATAGCTGCTCTCATTGTTTTATGCCAACAGGATACTCAAAATATAAAGTTTCGCAAGGGAGCTTATTGTATAGCGTGCAGAGAAAAGATGTATGTATAAGGGACCCGTATTTTATCAGGTCACATGGCACGCTAACAAATCTAATGCTATAACGATCCCTGCATTGATATAACAAAACTATGATAAAAAAAATGTATCGAATATGCATACCATATAGTAATGAGCCTTCGCAGCATTTACCTGTTGGGTCGATCCGGATATAACAAATTCGGCGTCTCGGTATCCTAACGCGATGTCGTCTCCATTGCTAGAAACGTGGCCCACCCGCATTGAAGTTTAAATGGGTGGCCTCGTAAATCACGTGTCTCGGACATTATGCCGTCTGTTTGTTACCACTACCTACAGGACAAACAGCGCCGCCATCTTAACATGGTGCTTTCGTATTGTAAAGCAAATACTTATGTACGTAAATTCTTGCCCTAGTGTAATGGTGGAATATATTCCTGCACTATATTAGTGTATATTGCGACATTAGATTAGTTTTATAGGGTCTTTTGTCCTCTTCTGTTAAACGAAGTGAGAAATCATGTATTTTTATTTTTAACAACTTCATATATAACGAAACAACCTAATTTAGGAAACTTATTATCATCTAGTCAAAAAAGCACACTATGCTTCTTTTTAATGATTTATTAGTTATTTATTATTATTTACTATTTTATATTGTTATCGGTACTATCAAATTGCGAGCAGGAAACATTATCCTGTAAGTCCCATTTTCGTCTACTAGACAAGGGGATTACGATCTATTTCATGGTATGTTTACCCAAAAGAGGAGGGCGAAGTCAGGCTATTTAGATGAACAGGAAGGCTGACTAGGTAAATCTTCGATTCCAAAGTTCTTCTACATATTCAATAGGGCAAATTGTAAAGTTTGGGAAACATCCCGGGCAAATGTTTTTAAAAATACGGTTAGCGTGACAGCAAAGACACAATAGATGGCATAGTTATATAATGATACTATTTAGTCCGATATATTAACCAGTAAAAAGTGAAAAGATTTTGTGGCATAGGTTCAATGTGATAGTGAAAAATGATCACCCCATAGTGAGTTGGTAAATATGAGATATTTAAGAAAAAGACAAGGACACAAACAGACCTGAACATGTACTCGCAAGAGAGAGAGGAGGAATGCCACTATATATAAGATTGACAATGTTTCACAAAAAGTACAGTGGTCTATTGTAGATAATAGTGCATCTCATCCTCTGTATTGTGTCCCTTTTCCAGGCACCTCAAGCAGCATATCCAGGCTGCCTCCCTCTTACGTAAGGTGAGTTCATGGTCTCCCCCCCTAGGATGTGGGGGTACATGGTCGATACCCTGAACCCATATTGTGTTAGTGTCTTTATGGTGTTCACGCCTGTGGTATGTCATGGGATATTTCAAATCATAGTTCCTCATAGCATGTACGTGTTCCTGAATTCTCATTTTTAGCTGTTGTACAGTGCTACCAACGTAAATTTTTTCACATTCACAACCAATTACACAAATCACATAGCTTGTATTGCAATTGATGTAATGCCTTAACTCATACTCACAATCAGTGTTGTACTGAAATTTCGTGGATTTATTCTTACCCAGAGGACAGATGTTGCAACCCCCATATGTAAAGAAGCCCTTTGGCTTGGTAGGTATCCATGTTGTGGTTCTCGTGGTTACAGGGTAACTTGGGCATAGTACATTGCGTAAAGTTTTGCCTCTTCTAAAGGTGATTTTAGGGGTATTACTAATGACATTTCTCAGATTGGGTACCTCAGTGAGTAGACTCCAATGTCTTCTCAAGACCTTGAAGACATCAGTACTATTTTGTGTGTACTGTGTAATGAAGGCCATGTTTGATTTTTGGATCTTTTTATTGTCTTTTCCTTTCTTAACCAAAGTGTTTTTTCGAGTAACCCGTTGTATTCTTTTTTTCTGCTTTCTCCAGGACTCTTTCATTGTATCCCCTGTTTGTAAATCTATTTTTAGTCTCCTTAAGTTGTTCTTTTAAAAAAATGTCTGTACTACAATTTCGTCAAATGCACACCATTTCTCCAAACGGTATATTGTTAATGGTGGAGCTAGGGTGCGCACTCGACGCATATAGTATACTATTACAAGATGTGCTTTTGTGATACAGGTTGCTCTGTATCGTGTTGTTCTCCACATAAAAGAGTACATCTAGAAACTCAATCTGGGTGTTGCTCGACTTAATAGTCAATTGAACGTTATAAGGGTTATCATTCAACTAAGCAAAGTCATCCGCCAACTGAGCTTCGTTTCCCTTCCAGAGCATTATGATATCATCAATATACCTCCCCCAGAATACGATCATATCCATCCAGGGGGAGGCATATTTGCCCCAAGCGTGTTCTCTTTCCCACCACCCCATGAAGAGTCCTGCATACGAAGGAGCAAATTTGCTCCCCATCGCGGTACCCCTATTTTGATGGTACGAGGTGCCACCATGTAGGAAAAAAATTCTCGAGAGTATTAGCTCGGTCATTTCAATTAACATTTCATTATGTTCAACGTGATCAGCTGTTCTCAATGCCAAAAATGAGGAGAGTGCTCTTATTCCAAAATGTTGGGGTATACAGGTGTATAGACCTGTCACACCTAATGCGACAAACATAAGATCCGAGGACCATTGTAAGCCATCAAATTTGTTCAGTATGTCGCCTGAGTCCTGAATGTAAGCCGGTAGGTTCCCCACCAATGGTTCAGTGGGTATGTAGCGCGCTTTATAAATGTCACTGATTGATTGATTGAATGGTTGTAAGAACCCATCGACGTACTGTGAAAGCCGTTCAGTGGGGGAATTAATCCCCGATATAATGGGGCGTCCCGGGGGAAAGGAACCCCCCCTTGTGTACTTTTGGGGGGAGATAAATACACGGCGCCATTGGGTTCACTACTTTGAGGTATCAGCATTCCTCCTCAGAAAGTAGACCAATTTCACCCCAATCGTGTATTCTTGTGTTAATATGAGCGACAAGGGAGGGAATGGGGCTGTTATTTAGGGCCTTATAGCATGTTAGATCAGCTAGTTGTCTTCTAATCTCATTGTCATAGTCAACAGTGTTCATAACAACCACATTCCCTCCCTTGTCAGCTTCTTTGATGGTAATGCTGTTGTCCTTTGCCAATCCATCCAGGGCCAATCTCTCCTTCTTTGTCATGTTTTGGTGTTTATTAATATATTTGTTAGGGTAGTCGATCATTTTGTAGAGGTCCTTTGAAACTCGTTCCCTAAACAAATCGATGTTCTTATGTGTATTAGCCGGAATGTATTTGGAGCGAGGTTTGAGACCACTTGTGATTGTTATATCCTCCTCAATATTGAGGTCCGCTCTTATTTCCTGCAAAGAGGGGTTGTCACCAGCTTCAATAGACAGTAATAGTTGCGCGTTCTGTAAATCCGAAATGGTGGTAGTACATGAGGATATAGTAGCAAAATTATCATTTCGGACAGTCGGATTATCTTGGAAGTGATCTTTTAATTTTAAGAGCCGTACAAATTTAAACAGATCTATCATCAATAAAGTTGGATCCCCAACTTGTGATGGGCAGAAACTTAGGCCTTTTTGTAAGATATTGATTTCTACATCAGTGAGCGTGCGGTCTGATAAGTTTACAATTGTCAGGGCGTTATCAACAGGTATTTCAGGGTCAGTATTTATATATTCCGGAGGTACAGTACATTCTAAGTTTTCTTGGATATGGTGTCCATTTGGTGTACTGTTCCCCCTCTTGTTGGTACAGTTTTTCCACCCCTTGCCCCCCCTCCTGGTTTTGGGTCTAGGTTGGTATTTGTTGTCTTTTTCCCTTGTCGGATTCGTTCCATCTCCAATAAAAAATTCCGTTTCGGAGAGATGGCCTGACATGCCCCACCATCCTTAGAGGATGAACTGTCCAGAGAGGAGATTGAGCTACTGCTGGCACTAACAGATTCTTCTCTGGGTCGTTTGCCTTCTCCCCCTGGTTTTATGTTGTCAAATTTATGGGCCAAAGTATAAATACGCCCTGTTTTGTAATCATTATCGTCGCGCTTAATCTTTCTAAGTTTTTTGTCACGTAAGTCAATCAATTAATCAGGAGTTTGTTAAAGCGCGACTACTCACCCGTGAGGGTCTCAAGGCGCTAGGGGTGGGGGGGAGGGGGGTGCAGGTTCCATTCCATCATCAAGGAGGGGGTCTGTCAAAGAGCCAGGTTTTGAGGTCTCTTGCGAAGATGGAGAGCGATGTTGTCTGTCTGAGGTGGAACGGAACGGCCTCCCGATCTGGTCATTCTGGTGCGAGGGACCACGGCGTAGGAAAGCTGGGCTGATCGTAGGGTCCTTTGGGGTGCGTGGAATTTGAGTTGGCTGTTCAGGTGTGCTGGTCCGGTGCCGTGGAGGGCCTTGTGTGCGTGGGTGAGCATCTTAAAGGTGATTCTCGCCTCGACGGGGAGCCAGTGGAGTGTGCGCAGGTGCTGGGAGATGTGGCAGTGTTTTGGCAGGTTGAGGACCAGTCTTGCGGCGACGTTCTGGATGTTCTGTATCTTGCAGATGAGGTTTTTGTTTATTCCGGCGTAGAGTGCGTTGCCGTAGTCGAGTCTGCTGGTGACCAGGGCGTGAGTGACTGTCTTTCGGTGTTCGAGGGGGATCCATTTGAAGGTCTTACGAAGGAGGCGGAGGGTGTGGAAGCAGGAAGATGCGACAGAGTTGATCTGGCGGTCCATTTTGAGCTCGGGGTCCAGGATGATTCCCAGGTTGCGTGCGTGGTCTGTGGGGGTTGGCGGGTTTCCGAGGGCGGTGGGCCACCAGGTGTCGCTCCAGGCGTCAGGGTTTGGCCCATGATGAGTACTTCTGTTTTGTTGGTGTTTAGTTGTAGGCAGCTGTTTTTCATCCATTTGGCGACGGCTTCCATGCCTTCTCGAAAGTTGCGTCTGGCGGTGTTGGGCTCGTTGGATAGGGAGAGGATGAGCTGGGTGTCGTCTGCGTATGACACGATGTTGAGTCCGTAGGTTCTGACGATGGGGGCAAGTGGAGCCATGTAGACGTTGAAGAGCGTCGGGCTGAGGGAGGAGCCCTGGGGGACTCCGCAGGTGGTAGGTGTGGGGTCTGAGAGGAAAGGGGGGAGTCTGACCCGCTGCGTCCTGCCGGAGAGGAAGAAGCAGATCCAGTTGAGGGCCTTGTCCTGGATTCCTGCATCGTAGAGTCTGCGTATTAGGGTGCGGTGGGAGACTGTGTCGAACGCCGCTGATAGGTCGAGGAGGATGAGGGCTACTGTTTCTCCTTTGTCCAGTAAGGTGCGGATGTCGTCTGTTGCGGCGAGGAGGGCGGTTTCCATACTGTGTTTTTTTCTGAAGCCGGATTGGGAGGAGTCGAGGATGTTGTGTTCTTCAATGAATGTGACGAGTTGGCTGTTGATGGCTTTGTCGATGACTTTCGCTGGGAACGGGAGCAGGGAGATGGGTCTGTAGTTTTTGAGGTTGGTGGGGTCCGCTGAGGGTTTCTTCTGGAGGGGGTATACCTCGGCGTGTTTCCAGTCGTCGGGGAACGAGGCGGTCGCCAGGGAGCGGTTGATGGTGTGGCAGAGCATGGGTGCGATGGTGTTGGTGGCTCTCTTGAAGATGTGGTGGGGCAGGGATCCGTGGGGGCCCCTGAGTGGATTGACTTCATTGTCTTCAGTGTGTCTTCGGTGGTGAGGGCTGTCCAGTCATCAATCGCAGGTTTCCGGGTGTCAGGGGTGGTTGGTGAGGGTTCAGTGTGTTGGTTGTCTTCGTCGAAGTTGTCGTAGATGCTCTTGATTTTGTGGTGGAAAAAGATGCTGAGTTTGTCGCAGAGGTCTTGTGAGGGAGGGATGTCGGTAGACTCGCTGGTGGGTTGGGCGAACTCCTTGATGATGCTGAAGAGTTCCTTGCTGTTGTGTGCGTGGGTGGAGATTCTGTCTTCAATCGCTTTTTTCCTCGTTTCTCTTATGAGTTGATGGTGAGTGTTGGTGGCGGCTCTGAAGTTGTTGTGGGCTTCTGAGGATTTGGTGTTTCTCCAGGTCTTTTCGAGGCGGCCGCATGTGCGCCTGGACTCTCGAAGTTCGGTGGTAAACCATCTGGCTTTCTTGGCACGGGTATTGTTGTTTTTCTTGAGGGGGGCTATGGTGTTGGTGCTGTCCGAGATCCATCTATGCAGGGTTCGGGCTGCGGTGTTGGGGTCGTCGTTTTCCGCGATGGTTGGGGTGGAGTTGTTGAGTGAGGAGGTGAGCTGGTCATCGGTGATTTTGGTCCAGTTTCTTTGTGGAAGCAGGTGCTGGTGTCTGTGGATGGTGGGTGTTCTGAAGGTGAAGTGGACGCAACGATGGTCGGTCCATGGGAGTTCAGTGGTGTGGCTGAAGGTGATGGAGTTTCCTGTAGTGAAGAGGGGGTCGAGGGTGTGTCCTGCTGAGGGCGTGGGCTCGGTCACGATCTGGTGGAGACCAATGTTGTGGAGGTTGTCCAGGAGGCATGTGGTGTTGGGGTCCAGTTGATTGTCGAGGTGGAAGTTGAGGTCTCCCAGCAGGGTGTAGTTGGTGGATGCGATGGCCTGCGGGGAGATAATGTCCCTGATGGAGTTGGCGAAGGGTCCGCGGGGTCCAGGGGGTCGGTAGATGAGGGTTCCTCAGAGGGCGGCGGTGGGGCTGGCCAGTATCTTGAAGTGAAGGTGTTCCATCAGTTTTGTGGACTCGTCAGGGAGTGTGCTCAGGCGGAGGCTGGATTTGTGGACGATGGCGATTCCTCCTCCTGGGTGGGTGGGGCGGTCCTTCCTGGAGATCTTGTATCCTTGGGGGATGGCGATGGCGATGTCCGGTCCCGAGGTGGTGTTGGTCCAGGTTTCGGTGAAGATGCTACATCTGGGGTGGTGCTGTCGAGGAGGTCCCAGATTTCTGTGGCGTGTTTGTGGAGGGATCGGACGCTACAAGGGTGGGTCTCCTCCGATCATGGGAGACTTTTACATCTTTCAAATATCCTCTTATATAGACGATGAGTCGTGATGTACAAAGTTCTTTTAATGATCCACTTATAGACAAGACACCAGCCAACGCGTTTCGTTCTGTGACCAGAACTTCTTCAGGGCTGTGAATTTAGAAAAAAGACATACAACAATAACACTATAAGTGCCACGAAAGACAACATATACATATCACAAAATTGCAACATTACAGTGCCCACATAAAAACATTATTGATGCAGCATTGAAAAATTCAAAACGTCACATGAAACATTCAATATTTCATATGTACAAAGAGCCTGCATTCACACTATCCTTTTGTCAAGAGACCTTTTAGTATAGCATCTATTACAGTAGATTTGGTTTTTTGCAATTAAATACATTTTGGATCATTTTTTTGTGTATATATATTCTAATCATACTTGTCAGCGCCATTTTCTAAGTAGACCACGGTCAGTGCAAGCTGTGGGAAACGTCCCCCACATCATCTATCATCATTGCATGAAGTAAGGTGATTAATCCCAAAGCATTAGTGTCACCTCTTTTACTGAGTAACACTATTTTATACTATGCTTAATCGCAAAGGCACCTCCAACCACTTGTGAAGGTGCATCATCACTTATTAACCTGAGTAAAAAAAATAGTAAAAACATTCTCCACGCAACATTATGTCCAGTTACTTGCCCATTCAAATATCAACTATTCTTCAACCGTATCATCATCAGACAAATGTGCCCTCGCTATCACGTATTCCCATTTCAAACATGCCCGGACCACTGATAAAGTCAAGGGAACCAATGAACCCAGTGTGTATTTAGCTATAACTAACCCCAAGGTATGTATTCCTGGAATTATTAGTATAAGCTTTGGAAACAGAGACATATGCTATGTTTTGCTATGTTTAATTATGCTATGTGTTGTTGTGTTTTGTTATGCTATGTTATGTTTGGTTATGCTATGTTTTGGTTTGCTATCCTATGCTTTTTTTTGTTATTCTATGCTTTGTTTTGTTAACCTATGCTATGTTTTGCGATCCTATGCTTTTTTTTGTTATGCTATGTTGTGTTATGCTATGTTGTGTTATGTTATGCTATGCTTTGTTATGCTATGCTATGCTGTGTTGTGTTTTGCTATGCTATGCTTTATTATGCTATGCTATGTTTTTTGTGTTTTATTATGCTATGCTTTGTTTTGCTATGCTATGCTATGTTTTGTTTTGTTATGCTATTTTTTGTTATGCTATGCTTTGTTATGCTATGTTTTGTTATGCTGTGCTTTGTTTTGTTATGCTATGCTATGTTTTGCTATGCTATGATATGTTTTGTTATTCCTATGCTATGTTTTCTTATGCTATGCTATGTTTTGTTATACTATGCTATGTTTTGTTATGTTTTTTGTGTTTTGCTATGTTTTATTGCGCTATGTTTTGTCATGCTATGCTTTGTTTTGTTAGGGTATGCTATGTTTTGTTATGTTATGTTATGCTATGTTTTGTTATGCTATGCTATGTTTTGTTATACTATTGTATGTTTTGTTTTGCTATGCTTTGTTATGTTATACTATGCTTTGTTTTGTTATACTATTCTATGTTTTGTTTTGCTATGCTTTGTTATGTTATGCTATGCTTTGTTTTGTTATGCTATGCTATGCTTTGTTGTGTTTTGTTATGCTATGCTATGTTTTGCTATCCTATGCTTTGTTTTGTTATGCTATGCTGTGTTTTGTTATGCTGTGCTGTGTTTTGTTATGCTATGCTATGTTTTGCTATGCTATACTTTGTTATGCTATGCTATGGTTTGTTATGTTTTATTATGGTTTGTTTTGCTATGTTTTGTTGTGCTATGTTTTGTTATGCTATGCTTTCTTAGGCTATGTTTTGTTTTGTTATGTTATGCTATGCTATGTTTAGTTTTGTTATGCTATGTTTTGTTGTGTTGTGTTGTGTTATGCTATGCTATGTTTTGTTGTGCTTGGTATGCTATGCTAGGTTTTGCTATACTATGATATGTTTTGCTTTGCTATGCTCTGCTATGTTTTAATTTGCTATGTTTTGTTGTGTTTTGTTTTCCTATGCTATGTTTTTTGTGTTTTGCTATGCTTTGTGTTGTGTTGTGTTTTGTTATGCTAACACCATCGCTGCTTGAGATATTCTTCTTCTGTGCTGAGGATCAATATAAATGGGTGTGGTCATGACGAGCTCAGCTCGTCATGAGCACACGAGCAACGTGCCTCATGACGAGCTGAGCTTGTCATGAGCACGGAAGGGGCTATGCTTTGTTTTGTTATGCTATGTTTTGTTTTGCTAGCCTATGCTTTGTTTTTTCATGCTATGCTACGTTTTGTTGTGTTTTGTTATGCTGTTTTGTTGTGTTTTCTATGCTATGCTATGTTTTGTTGTGCTATGCTGTTTTGTTGTGTTTTCTTATGCTATGTTTTGTTCTGCTATGCTATGTTTTGTTATGCTATGCTTTGTTATGCTATGTTTAGTTATGCTATGCTGTTTTGTTGTGTTCTGTTATACTATGCTATGCTTTGCCATGCTATGATATGTTTTGTTATACTATGCTTTGCTATGCTATGTTTTGTTATACTATGCTATGTTTTGTTGTATTTTATTATGATATGCTATGTTTTGTTGTGTTTTGCTATGTTTTTTATGTTATGTTTTATTGTGTTTTGTTATGCTATGCTATGTTTTGTTATACTATTGTATGTTTTGTTTTGCTATGCTTTGTTATGTTATACTATGCTTTGTTTTGTTATACTATTCTATGTTTTGTTTTGCTATGCTTTGTTATGTTATGCTATGCTTTGTTTTGTTATGCTATGCTATGCTTTGTTGTGTTTTGTTATGCTATGCTATGTTTTGCTATCCTATGCTTTGTTTTGTTATGCTATGCTGTGTTTTGTTATGCTGTGCTGTGTTTTGTTATGCTATGCTATGTTTTGCTATGCTATACTTTGTTATGCTATGCTATGGTTTGTTATGTTTTATTATGGTTTGTTTTGCTATGTTTTGTTGTGCTATGTTTTGTTATGCTATGCTTTCTTAGGCTATGTTTTGTTTTGTTATGTTATGCTATGCTATGTTTAGTTTTGTTATGCTATGTTTTGTTGTGTTGTGTTGTGTTATGCTATGCTATGTTTTGTTGTGCTTGGTATGCTATGCTAGGTTTTGCTATACTATGATATGTTTTGCTTTGCTATGCTCTGCTATGTTTTAATTTGCTATGTTTTGTTGTGTTTTGTTTTCCTATGCTATGTTTTTTGTGTTTTGCTATGCTTTGTGTTGTGTTGTGTTTTGTTATGCTAACACCATCGCTGCTTGAGATATTCTTTTTCTGTGCTGAGGATCAATATAAATGGGTGTGGTCATGACGAGCTCAGCTCGTCATGAGCACACGAGCAACGTGCCTCATGACGAGCTGAGCTT